>NC_073302.1:217445853-217745853 GCF_027595985.1 Sorex araneus
ACTTGGTGGCGCAGAAAAAAAAAAAGTGCTTTGAACTTGAAACAGCGGGACGCCTGGGCAGTCTCGGGCCGGGGCCGGAACTCGGGTTCCAGCCGAGATTCGACCCGGGTGGCCATGCCTTTGCACAGTCGCTTGGCTGTGGGAAAGAGCAGGATCCAGAGCCAGCTATATGACTTGGGGTTCCAGAGAGTGCTTGCAATCATGTATCCAGACTGTGAACTAAGCTTTTGCTCCATGCTGCTCCAGGAAGGGAAATGATTCAATTTCCAACTTAACTCTCCCTGGACTTAATTACTAAAATACAGAAATTGTAAACTGTGTGGCCGCAGACTTTTTATCTCTTCATTCTCATCAGTGGAAAACTAATTATCAAATATTTCCTTGTCAATAGGGCTGTATTCTTGGGGGATAAATTCCAACAACAATAGTGAGTTCTGTGTTGAAATATGGAATGTAATCAAGGTAAAGAGAAAAGGAAGTGAAATTTATCAGTTACGCAGGGGGGGGTTTAGGGGGTGAGGGGTGGAATGTTTACTGGGTTTTTTTTTTGGTGGTGGAATATGGGCACTGGTGAAAAGACGGGTGTTTTAGCATTGTATAACTGAGATGTAAGCCTGAGAACTTTGTAACTTTCCACGTGGTGATTCAATAAAATAAATTTAAAAAAATACCACCAGATTCAATATCATAAAGTGTTTTACCTATATTTTCTTCAGTATAATTTATGGATTCAGTCTGATATTGAATTTTTTAATTCTTATTTGACTATCTGACATGGCAATAAAAAGGGTCTGAATTCACTTTTTTTTTGCTGATGCTGTTCATTGCAGCATTGAATTTTGTTTATTGCAGTACCATTAACAAATATAGCTAAAATCAGGAAGTAACCCAAATGTCCAAGAAGAGTTGACTGGATAAACAACTCTTATAGCAGAGGTGGAGGGGCAGGGGATATGCAGAAGGAAGTTAACTCTCTAGTGGAGGGTGTGAAGTTGAATGTTTTGTGCCTGAAATTTTAAACCACCCTTCATAAAATTAAAAAGAAAAAACAAAGAAACTTTAAGGCAGGATCATGGGATGCTGCGGGGAATGATTGGGGGGAACAACTGGGCTTGAGGTTGAGTCCCTGATCCTTGGCCCAAGTAGGTGAACGGTAGGGGCCCTCCCCCAGCAAGGCCCCCTCAGCTTCCCAGCTGCAGCTCCCCGCTTGGTCCCTCCTCAGACAGCCTGCTGCAACGTGGGGCTGCCTTTGACAAACACCAGGGACCACTGAGCAAGCTAACTGATGGCCAGCCAGGGAGGGCATGACCCGGAACATCCTGTTTGACTGTGGGCATGCACAGGAATTTCCTCTTGGAGGAGTTCATCCATGGCTTCCCCTTTTCTCTGAAATCTATAAACCTAAGCTTGATCGCAATAAAGTGAGTCTCTCCCTATAGAGGCTCCCAGGGCACGTGTCTTGTGTTTTTCAGTCTTGTCTTTTTCACAGGGCTCTTCGGACTGACGCTCCCTCTAGGTGCTGTCCTCCCTCCCAGGCCTCTGCGCAACAGGTGGGGTTGAATGGACTGCCAACGTGTCAAAACAATTATAAAACACAGGATTACAAGAGAGAGAGAGAGACAGAGGCAGAGAGAGAGAGGGAGTGAGAGGGAGGTAGAGAGAGAGTGAGAGAGACAGAGAGAAAGAGAGACAGAGAAAAAGAGAGAGAGAAAGAGAGAGACAGAAAGAGAGAGAAAGAGAAAGAGAGAGTGTATCACAAAAAATAATAGTAGCACAAATAATAATAGATAGTGCCATGAATATGGCTCTTGACTTGCTCACAGCAGTTTGGTTCAAACCCTGGCATCACATATAAATCCTTGAGCCACTGCCAGGAGTGAACCCTGAGTATAGCCAGGTATGTCCCAACCTGTAGGGTAATATTGGGTTTGTCCTTTCAGCCTTGCCACAGGGAACATAGTTTACCTTAAAGCAATGGCCTTTCTGTATGGACACAGGAAGACAGTCAATATTATGTTTGTAACTTGGGAGCTGATTGACTTCAATAATATTTACTCCTGGACATCTGCTTTCTTGCCCTTAGTTCCTAGCACCCCAAAAGCAGGGTCCCAATGAGGGACAGAATGGACCCAGGGCAAACTGTGAGCTACCCTGACATCGAAATGGCCAGGCCAAAGCGCCACAATACTCAACTATAAGTTGAGATCATGGTCATAGACAAACGCTGTCATGATCCAAAACTAACTATGAGACTAGGACCCTGCTGGGGTTAGGAAGACTAACCTGGCCTGAGGACTGTGGTCTGGAATCTATAGTGAGATGTCCTCAGGAAGAACCAAACTCCCAATTTGATATATCTCTTACTGTGCTCATACAGAATGACATTGCTAGAAATATATGAAGTAGATTTACTACAACTATTTAGGTGGATTACTAGCTGAGGAAGGAAGAAAGCGACACACCCTTGTTTGGATCCCACCCTTGAGCAGATCTCCTAGTAATATGGAGTAATCTCCTTGGATGAGATTTTGTTAATCTCTTGGAGGAGTGTTCTTACCCCTCTCTGTTGATTTGTTAATGTTCAGCTCACCTTTGTGTCACCACCCTATGTGATTGCTATATAAACTAAGACTGTAGGAGAAAAGGGAGTAGACACATAAGTAGAGCACAGAAATGGAGAGAAGACACAGAAGCGAGAGAGAAGACACAGAAGCAGGAAGAAGACGCAGAAGCAGAGCACAAAGTGAAAGAGAATCAGAGAGTCATCAGAACCAGAAGCAGGGGAAAGTCAGTGTCAGAAGTAAGGGTCAGAGTCAGAAGTGAGAGTGAGTGGGGCTTCAGAGAGAGAAGCAAAAGGGCTCCAGAGAGAGATCGAAAGAAGAGAGATCGGAAGAGACCAGAGGAGGGAAGACAGACAGAGAGAAGTCAGAAGAGAACAGAGGAGAGATCACACCAGAGGAGAGACTACAGAGACAGAGATAGAGAGACAGACAAAGAGAGCACAGCGTCACACACAGAAGCAGAGCACAAGGAGGAGCCATCCCGATCCAGTCCATACACAGTGGCTTGAGAGCACCAAATATGAGTGGTGAGAGAGAGAGCGCCACCCCGAGAGCCCAAGAACAACACACACATCAGCCATTCTGCACGCACGCATTTGTATTTTTCACACCAACGCTCACTCCAAATTTGACAAGCTCGAGTGAAATTGTTGTATCCACAAAGTCACATTGTGTTAACCACTGAGTATGTTATCAACAATAGTTAAAGGCATGACCCTTCCCATCATACACTGGTGTTTTATTTTTCTTTTTACCAATTAGTTTCCCAACTTGGACTTAAAATGTTCACTTGGATTTAATTGGAAATGTCTTTTCTGTTTATATACCTCATAAACAATGATTTAAGGATACTTTGGGAAAATGGACAGTTGTTCTTTCATTGTAAGATAAACATAGTAAACAACTAGGAAAACATTTCACTAGTAAGGTCATAGGGAGAATTATTTTAGAACACATGAGAGAAATCTATGCACTGTGCATGAAATCAGCAATCTATACATTCTCAGAAGCAGCATAGACAGACTATTAGTGAATTATAAGTGTCAGTTATTTTAAAAGTGTCACACAGTTATCATGGTGTGGTGGGAACATGGAAATCAGAGAAGGAAGTTAACAAACAGGTTAATAGATACTAAGAGTTAGTTAAACCACACAAGTTTTGTTTTTAGAAAATAATTGTAGTGTGAACAAAAGTACACATACTGTTAAAATAGTTAACTATTGGGAATGGAGGGTTGGAGTGATAGCACAGCGGGTAAGGCATTTGCCCTGCATGCTGCAGACCCAAGTTCAATTCCTAGCATCCCATATGGTCCCCTGAGCACTGCCAGGAGTAATTCCTGAGCGCATGAGCCAGGAGTAACCACTGTGCATCACCAGGTATGACCAAAACATGCAAAATAAATAAATAAAAAGTTAGCTATCATTTAGCCTGAAGAATATTGTATTTTATAAAATAAGCATGCATTCACTATTGATTATATATCCAATAAATGTAGTTTTATTCTTTATTTAGAAATTAATATGTGTTGGCCAAGCAACTTTTAAATTTTATTTGATATACTGAGGGAACACACTCCCTAAAATGGATGAGTCTTTGTGAACTATTACTTCCAGATCTGAAGACCTTAAGGGTTGGGAATGATAGGAGAGAGGATAGGACAACTGAACAAAGCCAAACCAGGTTGTATCCCCAGTGCCTCATATGACCCTCTGAACACCTCCAAGAATCATCCCTGGGGAAAGAATCAGGAGCAATCCTTGGCCACTGTTGGGTATATCCCCCCAAAATTAAAAAAACATACTAAACAACTGATACTGATATATCTTCACAACTAGCTTTCTAGTTAGCCTTATTTTTTCATATTTTTATTGAGATACTATGATGTACAATATTGGTATCATGCATACAATGTTCTAACACCAGCCACCAGTAGGGTGTCAACTTTCCTACATGTAGCTTCATTTTAAAATTAAGTTTCGGTGTTTTTTAAAGTTTAAATACTTGTGTAACACTAAAATTCATATTTTAAAAAATTGAAGTGAGGAAGGTAATGAAGGGGCTTTTTGTTTGTTTATTTGTTTGATTTGGGTTTGAGGACACACCTTGCGATCCTCAGGGCTTAATCCTGTCTCTGCTCTGGAATCACTCTAGGTCAGGCTTAGGGGACAATATAGGGTACTGGGATAGAATCCATGTTCAAGGCAAGTGAATTAACTGATGTATCATCTCTCTGTCCTGTATAATGAAATGTAAATAAGGACATGCATGTAGATCCCTCATGGATATACAAGTTAATAGACATATATACAATTGTACACACATATAAACAATGAAATATTACACAGCTATAAGAAAAGATTAAATCTTGCAGTCCCCCTTGAACATGATTTTTGTAGAGTTGAGACTCTGAAATAATGACTATTTTAGCCATTTATTTATTTCTCACAGTTACGAACCCTGAAAAATTCTAGATGAAAGATCAAAAAAAGTAGGACTTAATGTGAGTACTCTTCTCTTGATTTCTAAAAACTTGTTTTCTCACTGTGACCTGACACAATGTTTTTTCCTTCAAACATGGTGACAGACACATCAAGCTCTCTGATGTTTTTTTGATAAGCTTACTATCTCCATCATGGGAATCACTCCCTGTGTCTTCATTTAGCCATGATTAGCTCACAGAGTGTCCATCTCTAAATGCATCAACATTTGAAGTTAGGGCTTCAAAATATGTTGAGGGCATAAAAATACTTGGATCTCTTTGACAACCATGTCCACCTGCCCAAATACCAAATTCCGCAGGATGACTATGTCGTTCCCAACGTTCTCCCTTCTGAAATCCGACAAGCCATATCACTGGTAAAGACGCGTACAGCAACTGGTCTGGACAAGGTCAGACCCGAACAACTGAAGAATCTGATGCCAGTATTCATCAATACACTGGCCCGACTCTTCACACGCTACCTGTCAGAATGCAAAGTTCCATCTCAGTGGAAAACCAGTAGGACTGTTCTGTTGTACAAGAAGGGAGACATCCACGACATCAGCAACTATGGCCCAATCTGCCTGTTGTCGTCGTTTACAAGTTGTACGCTCGTGTCATCCTGAATAGAATAGGGGGAACACTAGACAAAGGACAACCATGTGAGCAAGCCAGGTTCCAAAGAGGATTCAGCATGATAGACCATATTCACACAGTGACCAAACTCATTGAAATTTTGTGAGAGTGCAAGATGCCACTCTGTCTAACGTTCATCAACTTAAAGAAGGCCTTTGATTCTGTTGAGACTGAGGCAGTCATCGAAGCCTTGGTCAAACAGGGTGTTCAAACTCAGTATATCAAAATCCTCTGTGAGCTGTATTGTGGATTCACCACCAGGATCTCACCATTCTACAGGGAAGTGACCATTGATGTAAAGAGAGGGTTGTGGCAAGGTGATACCATTTCACTGAAACTCTTCAGTGCCGCCCACAAGAACATCATGCAACGACTGGAATGGGAAGGAATGGGAGTGAAGATAGACGGTCAGCAATTACACCACCTCCGCTTCGCTGATGACATCGTTCTCATAACACCAAACATTAGCCAAGCGGCAGAAATGCTGGCCAACATCGACCGCGAGTGTGGAAAGGTTGGATTGCAGCTGAATATCAACACGACAAAGTTCACGAAAAACAAACTGGTCCCTGAAGCTCTATTTGCTGTCAATGGAACGAATATCTCTGAATGCAGAAGCTATGTGTACCTGGGTTGAAAAATCAACATGAGGAATGACTTGGTGCCAGAACTGCACAGGAGGAAGAGAGCAGTGTGGAATGCATTCAAGAGCATCGAAGAGGTGGTTAAGAGAACGAGGAACGTCTGGCTCCGGGCACATCTTTTCGAATCCAATGTTCTTCCTGCACTAACATATGCCTCAGAGACCTGGGCCCTATGCAAACAGGATTAGAATGCTATGAGGGTATCCCAAAGAGGAATTGAAAGAGCTATGCTGGGAATATCATGTCTCACTCAAGTGAGAAAAGGAATCCGGAGTTCTGACCTCCATCGACGGTCAAAAAATCAGGGATGCTGTCTTGTTTGCCAAGGCATCAAAAATCAGATGGGCCGATCATGTAATGCAATTCAGAAACGACTTTTATTTTTTTATTTATTTTTTTTTTGCTTTCTGGGTCACACCCAGCGATGCACAGGGGTTACTCCTGGTTCTACACTCAGGAATTACTCCTGGCGGTGCTCAGGGGACCATATGGGATGCTGGGATTAGAACCCGGGTCGGCCGCGTGCAAGGCAAACGCCCTACCCGCTGTGCTATCGCTCCAGCCCCTCAGAAACGACTTTTAGACTAGAGCTGTTACCGACTGGATTCCACGGGACATCAGAAGACCTCGTGGCCGCCCTCCAACTAGATAGTCAGATTTCTTTGTCAAATCTTTGAATGAACGATTTGAGGCTCTTTCTGTTCCTGGAGCGAGCAGGTATCCTTGGGCTACACTAGCTCGTGACAGGGACAAATGGAGATGTTACCAGCACCCGCTCAAGCAAATCGAAGATCAAAGGGACTAGAAGTGATACAATAGACAAAATATTTTGAAATTATTTTATAAATTATATTTTTTGCAACTTACCCTTTCAGGGAACTTTTGTAAAGTAATCACTTGTATCACTTCTAGTCCCGTTGATCTTTGATTTGCTCGAAGACTTATGGTCTATCGTGCTGAACCCCCTTCGGAACCAGGCTTGCTCGCATGGTTCTCCTTCATCTAGTGTTCTGCCTATTCTATTCAGGATGACTCTATTGAACAACTTGTAGACGACAGATAACAGGCAGATTGGGCGATAGTTGCTGATGTCATGGATGTCTCCCTTCTTGTACAACAGAACAGTTCTACTGGTTTTCCACTGAGATGGAACCTTGCATTCAGACAGGTAGTGTGTGAAGAGTTGGGCCAGTGTATTGATGAGTACTTGCAGCAGATTCTTTAGGTGTTTGGGGCTGACCTTGTCCGGACCAGGTGCTGTAACATCTTTACCAACGAAATGGCTTGTCGGATTTCAGAAGGGAGAATGTAGGGAACTATATATCCATCCTGCGGAATTCGGTATTTGGGCAGGTGGACATAGCTGTCAAAGAGATCTGAGTAGAAGTCGTGAATAATTTTCTCCATTGCCTTTCTGGAGGAGGTGATAGATCCATCGGGGTGTCGGAGGGCAGTCATCTTGGTCTTGTAGTTGGCGAAGGACAGGCAAGCGTTGCGAATACTTTTCCCAGCTTCTGCTGCACTGGCCAACACTGCTGCTCTTCTCTCTTTGAGGTCTTCTTTTATTGCATCTCTGCACAGCTTTGTGAGCTCGGATGTTAGCTTGTGGTTGCCTGAGTCTCGTGCCAACCCACATTGACAATTGAGCTCGAGCGTTTCCGAAGACAGGCGTCTGTTTGTGGCTTTCTCACTCTCGGCATTCTTTGCACAGACATGGAGGTGCTGAGGCAGTCAGTCATGTTCCTCGCCGATGTTGTCAAGGATGGCATCTTCCCACGTTTCAGCAGTAGTTCCAAAGAGCTCCCAGTTGGTAGTCAGTCTGGAAGTTTCCTTCTTAGACATAAATTTTGCAGACTTTTCTCCCAGCTCTGTGAAGTAGAATTTCGCACGAAGGAGACGGTGGTCCGATCCCATTTGGAATTTTGGGACAACAGCCACATCGGTCAGGCAAAATCTTCGATTGAATATGATTTGATCAATTTCATTGTGAAACTGTCCACTGGGTGACTCCCATGTCCAGTGTTTAGATTCGGCCTTCTGGAACTGTGAGTTACCATGGATGGTCTTGGTCGACATGATGAATTCAGATAGTCTCTTACCCTGATAGTTCCATTCTAGGCCATGTGTCCCAATGTGGAGTTCTTTGGGCGACCTTCTCGGACCTATCTTGGCATTAAAATCACCAACAATGATCTTGTAGAAGGTGTGGTCTTCGTTATAGAACCTCTCGAGTTCCATGTAGAACCTCTCAATTTCTTCTTCATCGTACTGGAATTTGGTGCGTAGACGATGAAGATAGAAACTGCAGGCAGTGAGCCACATCTATTCAAGCATATTCATCCAATTCGGGTTGTTAGGCCTTCTCATGAATCGATGCTCATGGCCAAGTTCATGTTGACAAGGACACCAACGCCACCAACGCCTCTGTTGTCGCATGTTCTGAGGAACAATTCTTCTCCAGTTTCAAAAATGGCTTGATGTGATTGATGTCTCCTCATTTCAGTCAGACCAATGATGACGTACTTGATGTTCTGTGCTTGCACTATCAGGTCCTTGATGAATGCTTCTGATGTCAGTGCCCGTGCGTTGAAATTACAGATAATCACTTTTAGTCTTTCTTCATTTAGTCTAGTTCGTCCCCGAGATTTTTTCAGCCTCTCCTTGCTCATGTTTCTTAATACTGTTATATTGGGGGCTCTTTCGGTGACAGGTGAATGAGGCCAATTGTTGTTACTGTTGTTGGCATATAGAATACATGATGGGTAACTTGCTAGGCTCTGCCGTGCGGGATACTCTCAGTAGCTTGCCGGACTCTCTGAGAGGGACGGAGGCTTTTAGGGCAGCCTCCAATCGCCCTTAGAGTTGTTACCATGGTTCACACCAAATTTGAACCCTATCAAATATGATGCGGGAATGATGGGTATTAAGTGTTTTATGGTGTGTCCGGAGAGTAGCCTGGAGCATGGCAGTGGCTGGGTAGTGTAAAGAGAATACAAAATTATTTTTCAATAATTGAAATAACAATCCATATACAACTCCTGTACTTCAGCATACTGTAGTTTCCAAATATCAACTTACATACTACCTGCTCCAGATTCACCAGCAGTACTTATTAAAAATATAGATTTCTTTTCAATCCTAGACCACTTTAATAGACTATATAATTATTTTAAAGTGTAACGAGTTTTTTTAAAAGTTATAAATTTATTCATTCAAAGATTGCTATCTTTTTCTCATAAATTTACATATTTCCAGTAGTTCTGACAACTGGCTCTACCCATTTTCAATTCTACAAAATTACAGTTACCTCCGTTGCTAAGTTTTGCATCCTTATTATGTTTCTCATTTACCTTTGGTTAGTACTATATTTTTCCTCATTTTGTGTAAAGGTAATCTAAGTGGAAATTGTAAACATTATTGTGCTGATAGAACTAATGTAACATTTCTAAATTTTAATTTTACCCTATTTAAATGTACCTTACCTACTAAAACTTAAAATGCCAATCACTTACAAAATGACATAAGGCTTTTTGGAGAACCTTATCTCATCCTAGATATTCTATACATTCCATGTTAAGAATATCATTTTTCTTGCTAGTGATTAGTTAGAAATGAGCATATGGTTCAACTGGTTACTTTTAGTCTCTGGGTGATTGTAGAAAATCACAGAAGAGAATGCCTTCTTTTTCAGGGGAAAAAAAGGTATGATTGAACTATGTGCAAATGTTACAACAATCTGTGCATCAATCTTTAAATACAGAGATAAGAGCCTTTTTAAAGAGTCCACCTCACTTCTACCATTTTTGTTGTTTGTTTTTGGGCCATATGCAGGGGTGCTCAGGGATTGTTCCTGCATCTGTGCTCAGGAATCAGTCCTAGAGGGTTCAGGGCACCATAGGAGATACCAGGGATTGAACCCTTAATGGCAGCTTATAAGTCAGACATCCTACCCACTGTACTCTCATTCCAGCCCCCAACCTCAATTCTACTTTCTAACTTAAGACAATGTAAACTCTTTCTTTATTAGTTATTTGTTATTTATTTAATCATAATAGAAACATTAACCCTTCTTAAGAACAGAATAAACATCTAAATGAAATTCCATCACTGTAAGAGATCAGATCATTACCTGAAAGAAATTAATTTTTCCCTTTAGCCTATTATTATCTAATGTATCTAATCTAGCTTTTGGGACAACAAAATTGAAAGCAAAAGCTAATATCCAGACAGGAGATATTATAGTGGTTAAGTTGCTCGCCACATAAATGCCAACCCCAAGTTGATCCCCAGTACCTCTTATGGTTCCCCAGAGCACGGCCAGTGATTTTAGAGCACAGGGCCATGAGTGTTCCCTGAATACCACCAGGTTTGACCCCAAAACAAGAAACAAGAATAAAGAATAATGGTAAAGTTAGAAAAAATGAAGCCATGAAATCCAGTCATAAATGGATGGACATGGAGAGTATCATACTGAGTGAAACAACTCATTTGTGGGGTATTAAGAAAACAACATGTGACTAAAACCAAAGGACAATAGAAACAAGAGCCAGGAGAATTGGTCCGTGGTGGAAAGCCTGCTTCAAGCTCTAGGGAAGAAGGCAGTTGGGATAGAGAAGGAATCACTATGACAAAGACAGTTGGAAATGATCACTCTAAATAAGAACTGTGTGCTGAAAACAGGTAAAGGAACACACATTGTAACAACCCAGTAGCTGTATTGCAAACCATGATACCCAGAGAGAGAGAGAGAGAGAGAGAGAGAGAGAGAGAGAGAGAGAGAGAGAGAGGAGACAGAGAGACAGAGAGACAGAGAGACAAAGAGACAGAGACAGAGAAAGAGACAGAGAGAAGGAAAGTGCCTGCCATAGAAACAGGCTGGGGGTGGGGAGGAGAGGAAAACTGGGGACATTGGTGATTTGGGGAAATTTACATTGGTGGACATATGGGTGTTGGAGTATTGTATGACTGAAATCAAATCATGAACAGCTTTGTAACTGTGTATCTCACAGTGATTGAGTAAACAAAAAATTACAAAAAATAGAATGAAACTAAAAATATATTAGAGATAATGTGTTTTGGTTTTATGCGTAAAGTTGGCTGTAAGCAAATAAAAAATATATAGGAAATTCCTTAGAGGAGCAAAAGTGTTCATGGAAGTCTCATTGATACAAAGAAATGTCTTCTTAGACTTGCAGTAACTGTGAAATCAGTAATTTTTTAAAAAAAGATATGATCATCGTGATGTGTCAAAATAAATAAAAACACTCCAACACATGTTGATTTTCATCAGTTATCTTATAATCAATACATTTTCGCTTCATGGACTGTGCTGATACTAAATATTGTAATGTGGATGAGATCAAATAACGATCTTTGTTAAAACAGCTTCAAAAAGATATGAAATAAAAGGCAAAACTGGCAATAGACAGGTTTTGTCTCCCCTTAACATTTTGACACAGTGGAAATATAATTGCCTAATTTCTACATATATTTCTTTGCTGCCCTCACTGCTTTGCTCTGGTACTTAACAACCTTTCATCCTTTAAATAAAGATTTCAAAGCTAGCCTAGTGCTTATAAATATCATGGAATAACATACTGAATTATTGAAAAAAGAGGAAATCAATATAAAGAGGGGAAACAACAAAGAGAGCTATCAGCAGAACAGAAATCTTTTGAAGAATTGTTGAAAAATACAATCCACGAGGAAACAAACATTCAGAAGACCATAATTAAACTGTCTAACAGCATTTTAGAAAATGATAGGAGAATATCAGGGGACATCAAAACTCAAAGTATATAAAATGTATACAAGAAAAAGAGTTATTGAGATGTCTACAAATGATGATTGGGAATTACTTTTTAAATAGGCATATCAAGTGTCTTTGCCCCTTTCTACTTTTGCTATTCAAGAAGGAAACAGTAGCTTTCATCTTTCCACTGAACAAGTGAAAATAAGAATGAAGAGCAGGGTCTTGTCTAATAATGACCATAGCAAGAAGGGGAAATCACATACACACTTTCAGTAGTTTCTGGTTAACCAGAGGCAACTGGGAGAGATATTTACCTGAAAATAGTACACCTAGATCAACTATATCTGGGAATCCAAATAGACAATCAAACCTTTATCTAAATAGAAGATTCAACCTTAACACACATAATCTTTATTCTCCATAGAAAAATGCATAGAGTGGTAAAGTTTCAAATCAGCAAAGATGAAAAGAAATCTCAAAAAGCTTTCAGAGACTAAAGAAAAAATAACAAATTGTATAAAAACATTCTCTTATTATCAACACTGGTTGCTGGAATAAAATGAAGTAACTTCTTTAAATTGTTAATAAAAGCTTTCAATGTTAAAATTCATATAGTCTTTATACATGTGGACTTCCAATATTTCACAAGAAATTCATGACTGTTAAAGTAATATGCTACTTTAATAGAAATGGAAAATTTTCAATAATGTTTAAGTTGAATTCCATGTTCTTCTTTACATAAAAACAAGATATAAAAATAAAACCATTCACAAATACATAGGGATAATTAAGAGGAAATTGATTGAGACTAAACATAAACAAATGCATCTGAATTTAATATAGATTAAAAGCATCATGTAAAAATACTAGTATAAATTGATCAGTTTAATAAATTTATGCTTAAATATTTAATATTGAAAAATTTAAGATAATAATTAGGGAATAAGAAATCAACTTAATGAAAATTTTTGTTCGAGCGGGCACCAGTAACGTCTTTCATTGAGAGACTTATTGTTACTGTTTTTGGCATATCCAATACGTACGGGTAGCTTGCCAGGCTCTGCCGTGCGGGCTCCATACTCTCTCAGTAGCTTGCCGGGCTCTCAGAGAGGGCCAGAGGAATTGAACATCGGTCAACTGCATGAAAGGCGAAAGCCCAACCGCTGTGCTAATGAAAATAATAGTAAGAAATTTTAATCTATAGAAACTCTAAGGTCTCATAAATTAATTAATGTGTCTTATTTACTGTGTGGAATTTATGCATATACCCATACCTATTCTGATCAAGATAAAAAGACTGAAAGTTTTTAAATGCCAAAATTGAGTCAGAGAGACAAGACAGTGAGCAAATCTTGTATGTGGTCAATGACTGTTAAACTCCTCGTATTCCATAGAGTTATCCAAGAGCACAGAGCACAGAGTCAGGCATATGCCCTGAGCACAACTGGATGTGTCCCCCCCAAATTTACCAAAATTGACTAAAATATAATTAAAATATGAATAAATAAATATATGATGCATAAAAATTAAAATGATATGCCAAGAACATTAACAACAAGTCTCACAGTGGAGACATTACTGGTGCCTGCTCAAGAAGATCGATGAACGGGACGACAGTGCTATGGTGCTACAGTGCTATACAAAAAATTATCCTTAAAATAAGCATCAGATTGCATCTTATTAATTATAAACAAAAAATGATTCTTCTATTTTAGTATTACTTCAGTAATGAATGAAAAAGATAAAAGTATTCTAGCAAACTCCCTAAACCTTACTTTATCATGAATCAGAAAACAGATAAAACTAATATTTATGCATTTGTATATGTGTACTTTGTATATCTTTGTTTGTGTGTTGCGCTCAGTTCTAGAATCAAGTATAAAAATTTGAAATGGGGATAGGAGTGATACTCCAGCTGGAAAAGTGCTTGCCTTGCACTTGGCCAATGTGTGTTTCATAGCTAGCATCACATTTGGTCCCCTGAGCCCCTGAGCATCACAGGGTGTAATCCTTGAACACAGACCTGAGAAAAAGCCCTGAACACAGTTGGGTTTGACCCTTCACACTCTTCAAAAATGAATACTTTAATGTGTTGGAAATCATACCAAGGAAATTTTTAAGCATTCCAAGACTGATTTGAACTTTAAAAATTAATTACTAGCAAAGTAATGCACCGCATTTGGATAGTGAGAAAACATTATCTTAGTATAAAATATCTATACTTAATAAATAATCACACTAGGAAATAGTGTAAATATCCTTACACTTACTTAACAAGCATTAAAAAAAACTATAGTGAAGAAGGAAATCAAGTTTAACATTGACATCATAGGGCAGCAGTTAAAAAGTGGAAGACCTCATGTGCCTTTTGGCCATTCGTATTTCTTCTTTGGTAAAGTTTCTGTCCATTTCTTCGCCCCATTTTTTGATGGGGTTGGATGTTTTCTTCTTGTAGAGTTCAACCAGTGCTTTATATACCATTGATATCAACCCCTTATCTGATGGGTATTGTGTAAATATCCTTTCCCATTCTGTAGATAGTCTTTGGGTTCTGGTCACTGTATCTTTTGCGGTGCAAAAGCTTTTTAGTTTAATGTAGTCCCATTTGTTGATCTCTGTTTTTACTAGATTGCTTAGTTCTGTGTCACCTTTGAAGATACCTTTATCTTCAATATTGTGGAGGGTTTTGCCGACCATGTCTTCAATGTAGCTTATGGTTTGTGGTCTAATGTTGAGGTCTTTAATCCATTTTGATCTGACTTTTGTGCATGGTGTCAGGTCAAGGTCTACGCCCATTTTTTTGCATGTGGTTGTCCAGTTGTGCCAGCACCATTTGTTAAAGAGACTTTCCTTGCTCCACTTCACATCTCTTGCTCCCTTATCAAAGATTAGATGATCATACATTTGGGGTTGTGTGTAAGGGTATTCCACCCTGTTCCATTGGTCTACGGCTCTGCCTTTGTTCCAGTACCATGCTGTTTTAATTGTTACTGCTTTGTAGTAAAGATTGAGGTTGGGGAGGGTGATACCTCCCATCGTCTTTTTCCCAAGAATTGTTTTAGCTATCCTTGGACGTCTGTTGTTCCATATGAATTTTAGGATTGCTTGATCCATTTCTTTGAAGAATGTCATGGGTATACTTATAGGGATCGCATTGAATCTGTATAATGCTTTGGGGAGTATTGCCATTTTGACAACATTGATTCTCCCTATCCACGAGCAGGGTATATGTTTCCATTTCCTCATGTCCTCTTAATCATCAGAGAGATGCAGATCAAAACAACCACAAGATACCACCTCACACCACAGAGACTAGCGCACATCCAAAAGAACAAAAGCAACCGCTGTTGGAGAAGATGTGGCGAGAAAGGGACCCTTCTACACTGCTGGTGGGAATGCCCACTGGTTCAGCCCTTCTGGAAAACAATATGGACGATTCTCAAAAAATTAGAAATTGAGCTCCCATTTGACCCAGCAATACCACTGCTGGGAATATATCCCAGAGAGGCAAAAAAGTATAATCGAAATGGCATCTGAACATATATGTTCATCGCAGCACTGTTTACAATAGCCAGAATCTGGAAAAAACCCGAATGCCCTAGAATGGATGACTGGTTGAGGAAACTTTGGTACATCTATACAATGGAATACTATGCAGCTGTTAGAAAAAAGGAGGTCACAAATTTTTTATTTAAGTGGATCGGCATGAAAAGTTTCATGCTAAGTGAAATGAGTCAGAAAGAGAGAGACAGACATAGAAAGATTGCACTCATCTATGACATATAGAATAACAGAGTGGGAGACTAACACCCAAGAATTGTAGAAACAACTACCAGGAGGTTGACTCCATGGCTAGGAGGCTGGCCTCACATTCTGGGGAAAGGGCAACTCAGAGAAGGGATCACCAACTATAATGTAGTCGAAGGCCATGTGGGAGAAGGGAGTTGCGGGCTGAATGAGGGCTAGAGACTGAGCACAGTGGCCACTCAACACCTTTATTGCAAACCACAATAGCTAATTAGAGGGAGAGAACAGAAGGGAATGCCCTGCCACAGTGACAGGGTGGGGTGGGGGGGAGATGGGATTGGGGAGGATGGGAGGGATGCTGAGTTTACTGGTGGTGGAATATGGGCACTGGTGAAGGGATGGGTTCCCGAACTTTGTATGGGGGAAGCATAAGCACAGATGTGTATAAATCCGTAACTGTACCCTCATGGTGATTCATTAATTAAAAATAAATAAATTTATTTAAAAAAAAAAGTGGAAGACCTCATCTCCTCATTCTTCTGGGAGCCTGGCGGTGGCACCCACGAGCTGCCTCTGGTGCCATATGAACTCATTAATGACCACGATCCAGAGACTCAAAAGTAAACCTCAGAATAGAGCTACAGCTGCAGAGATGCCTCTGGACCCCTCACCAGGCTGAGTCTCCTCAGGGGCAACCCAGAGGGGGGCAGTTGAACTCCCGCCCTACTCCCCAATGGCAACTGGAAACCTTCAGAACTCAAATCAGTGTCATGCTCATAGCCAATCTCCACAAGTTCAGACAAGCTTCACCCAGTGAATCTGCTGAAAAACTCAGGTATGTGGATTTTGTGACTGAAATTTCCAGGCTTACATGGTGTTGGGAATTGGTGACCTTCTCCCCACCTCCCTGTTCTTCTGGGAGCCTGGCAGTAACGCCCACAAACTACTTCTGACTCTATATAAGTCAATTAGCCATCATGATCTAGAAATTCGATAATCTTGGAAGAGAGCTGAGAGATGCGTCTGGACTCCAAAGTCACCATCCAGTTAAAAATTAAATTCCGTTTGTATCACCCTATCTAAAACTTTAGAATTCTTGGAGCACTAGGCTGCATTTGCAGCCATATGACATATTATACTGTCTGCCACTGATGTACAAAGCATAGCATATCATATTTGATGAGGTATAAAGTAGGAAGCAACCAATTTCAATCTCTATCTATCTATCTATCTATCTATCTATCTAACTATTATCTATATATCTATATATTTTCACACAGGCTCAACCTGCAACAACATGATGGTAATCTCTTTTACAAGGGCATAATGGCTCCAGGGTGAGATACAACGATCTTAACACACTGTCCTCTAAGGAAACAATTTTGGATTATTTTTGATGGATCATTCAGAACAAGCAATACAAAATAAATTATTTATGGACAGGCTTTGGAGGTGGTGGAAATATTCAGAGTAATAAGTGGTGAGAAGGAGTAATGGTGGTAGGATTTGTGTTATAATGTTGAATGTAATAAATTACTGTACAAACTTCATAAAAATAAAATTTAAATAAAAAAGAAGCTGTGTTTAAAAAGAAGAAAAAAAACAGTACTTAAAATTTCCAGTCTACATCTAATGTAGTAAATATAAAGGAATGAAATAAATGCAACTATTTTTAAAAGACAAACTTCTCTACACTAGGCATTGTTTTCCACAATGAAACCTAAGAAATAAATTTATTTATTTATATATTTATTTATTTATTTTTAAATGTAGGAGTACTGCTCTTTATTCAGCCATTGGGCATGAACTTCACATTACCTTTCTTTTTATTCAAAATGCTAATTTTATTTTATTATTTTACTATTATACCCTTCCTTTTACGGATTCTTCGTGAGATACAGTTACAAAGCTTTCATGTTTGAGCTTTGGTCATACAATCATCAAACCCCCATCCCTTCACCAGTGCACATTTTCCACCATCAAAATCGCCAGTATTCCACACACCCCCAGCACACCCCATTCGAATCCTCCCCCTGCCTCTGTGGCAGACAGTATTCTCATACAAGTTTATGGGTTATACTTTGGTTATATTCGATATTTTTACACCAGTCCTACCACTACTCAAGCCTTCCAAAAAGGCAATGCTAGGCAATTTGTCTTTGTATTGCTTATTAAGGATAGAATATAATGTCCAGGAAATTCTGTGTCGTTCTCTTCCAAGAGTTTTAGTTTATAGTCTTTGGATCTTGGCCATTGATGAGATTACATGGCGCCAGGGCAGTTTGTGGGTGTGACTGTCAAGCTTCTGGAAAACTGGGCACCTGTGGGGAGGAGGCCCAGTCCCAATCCCAGCAGGCTTGGAGATCTCAGTCACGGGTTCCCTCATATCTGGATTTTCCTGCTGGTCCGCTCTCTGATGAGGTTCATCCTGTCTTGGGTGAGGCTCATCCCAAATTAGGTGAGGCTCGTCTGAGCATGTGGAGAGTGATCTTGGGCATGGCAGTGTTTGGGTTCTGGAGATTTTCATCTGCTGTGGTTCTGTTTGGAGCAGGGAGGGAAACTCAACCCACCTCCCTCTGAAGTGCCCTAGTGAAGACAGCCTGACGTGGAGTCAGGGTATTCTGCGGCGCTCTCTTCCAGGAGCTTTAGTTTATAGTCTCTGGATCTTGGCCATTGATGAGATTACATGGCACCAGGGGCAGTTTTTGGGTGTGACTGCCAAGCTATTGGAAAACTGGGGACCTTGGTGGGGAGGAGGCCCAGTCCTGATCTTAGCAGGTCTAGAAATCTCAGTCATGGGTTCCTGCCTACCTCCACATTATAGTTCCTAACTGCATATTGTGATCTCTTTAGAGATTTATGGGTCTCTGAAATAAGGCCAATAGGTGAGCTTATGTAGCTGAGCCAAAGATGGCTTTGGGTCTGTCTTCCACATACCTAAGTTTTGACCATTTAATTTATTGGTAAACTTGTACTCAAATTGTGGGGGTCATCCCAAAGGTATAGCAGCAATTATGAGTTATCTGGAAGGCTGAAGGTACCATTAAGCTGTTGATGTACTCGCCCCACAGGTACAGGTTCACCTACTGGTGGTACAATACTCCTTAAGAAATAAATTTAATATAGTTCAAGATAAAGGTTGGATTTTTTTTGTCTGCAAAAGTTAATGTCTATATTGTGGGATGTACAGTAGAATACATTTTATAAATAATTGAAAATTTGATTCCCATTACATACCTATTAAAGTAAGAAATATTATAAAGTTAAAAATAGGTGAACAACTTAAGAGATTTAAAAGTAGTTTGCACATATTAAAATGCATCAATATAATTTATTAAAATTATTTTAAAAATTAGCAGGAAAAATAATGAAGTAACAAAACTAAACAATTTACAGTCAAATATTAATAGCAACCAATAAAGTTCAATAGAATTAATGGTCAGATTAACTTTGGTCAGAAATTATCAGAACAGCCTTATTATTTCTATGTATACAGACAAACATTCTAAACTAATTTTTTAAAAAAGCCTTTGAGTATTTCTCATTTAAAACAGAAATGCTATAAATTCTATAAAGAGATACACAAAAATGCCAACCTAAATGTGACTTGCCACAATAATCAAACACTGTTCTCCATTGTGTGCAGGAGTTCATTCTTTTGTTTGTTTGGTCATTAGTTTTGTCTTCTTGGCACACTCAAGAGTTCTCAGGGTTTGGGGCTGGAGTGATAGCACAGCAGGTAGGGCATTTGCCTTGTATGTGGCCAACCCAGGTTCAATTCCCAGCATCCCATATAGTTCCCCTGAGTACTGCCAGGAGTAATTCCTGAGTGCAGAGCCAGGAGTAACCCCTGAGCATTGCCGGGTGTGACCCAAAAAGCAAAAAAAAAAAAAAAAAAGAGTTCTCAGGGTTTACTTCTGGATCTAAACTCATGAATCACACTTGGTTTCTTAGAGAACCATAAGTAGTGATGGGAATTGAATCCTGGTGGCTGTTTGCAAGACAAGCACCTTACCTTCTATATTATGGTTCTTGCCCAGAGGTAATTTTTTTAATGGGTTCTAGTGAAAATTTATCTGGAGTAAGTGGTTGCTATGTCTGAATCACATTTTGTGAACTACGAGAGGTTCCTATTACTTATCTCAAACAGAGGAGGGTGTTTCCAGGTTTGTTAGAAGTATATCCAAGAAATTTTAGTCCTTCTTTGTTTTGGCAGCCTAGATCGGCCCTGAGATTTTATCAGCCTCTCCTTGTTCATCCTTCTTAACGCTGCCGTTTTGTGGTCTCTTCCATGGTCAGAGGAAAGAGGCCCATTGTTGTTACTGTTTTTGGAATATTCAATATGCCACGAGTAGCTTGCCAGGCTCTGCCGTGTGGGTGGGATACTCTCACTAGCTTGCCGGGCTCTCCGAGAGGGATGGAAGCTTTTAAGGCAGCCTCCAATCACCATTATAGGTGTTCCGATGGTTCACACCGTATTTGAACCCCATCAAATACGGTGAAGTAATGATGGAAAATGGGTAGGAAGTGTTTATGATGCAGTCTGGAAAGTGGTCTGGAGCGTGGTGACAGATGGGTAGTGGAGGTCGGCTGATGAGGAATTTTTCTGATACCAGCAGGATGGGTCTTACGCGTGTGACTTCAAAGAAATGGTTAAGAGGACGAAGAACCTCCGACTCTGGCATATCTTTTCCACTCCACCAGCTCTGAGCACATCTTTTCAACTCCACTGTTCTTCCTGCACTAAAATATGCCTCATAGACCTGGGCCCTATGAAAACAGAATGAGAATGCTATTCAGGTATCCCGAAAGGGAATCAAAAGAGCTATGCTTCGAGTATAATGTTTCACTCAAGTGAGATAAGGAATCCAGAGTTCCGACCTCTGTTGATGATCAAGAATTATGGATGTTATAAGAAGAAAACATCCAATCCCATCAGAAAATGGGGCGAAAATATGAACAGAAAGTTTCTCAAGGAAGAAATACGAGTGGCCAAAAGGCACTTGAAAAAATGCTCTTCATCACTAATCATCAGGGAGATGCAGATCAAAACAACTACGAGATACCACCTCATACCACAGAGACTGGCACACATCCAAAAGAACAAAAACAACTGCTGTTGGAGTGGATCTGAGGAGAAAGGGACCCTTCTACACTGCTGGTGGGAATGTCAACTGGTTCAGCCTTTTTGGAAAACAATATGGTCGCTTCTCAAAAAATTAGAAATTGAGCTTCCATTTGACCCAGCAATACCACTTCTGGGAATATGTCCTAGAGAGGCAAAAAAGTATAGTCGAAATGACATCTGCACTTATATATTCATCAAAGCACTGTTTACAATAGCCACAATTCCAAGTGCCCAAGAACAGATGACTGGTTAAAGAAACTTGGTATACCTACACAATGGAATACTATGCAGCTGTTACAAAAGATGAAATCATTAAATTTGCATATAAGTGGATTAACATGGAAAGTATCATGCTAAGTGAAATGAGTCAGAGAGACAGACATAGAAGAATTGCACTAATCTGTGGAATATAAAACAACAGAATGGGAGACTAACACCCAAGAATAGTATAAATAAGTACCAAGTTTGCTCCATGGCTTGGAAGTCAGCCTCACATGCTAGGGAAAAAGGCAGTTCAGATAGAGAAGGGAACACCAAGTAAAATGTGGTTGAAGGACCTACTCGGGGTGGGAGAGGTGTTATGAAAACAGACTATAGATTGAACACGATGGCCACCCAATACCTCCATTGCAAAACCAGAATACCCAAAAGGCAAGAGAGAACAAAAGGGAAGGCCATGCCACAGAGGCGGGGTGGGGTGGGAAGGATGGTATGGAAAAGTGGGAGAGATGCTGGGGTCATCAGTGGAAGAGAACGGGCACTGTTGGAAGAATGGGTACTCAAGCAGTGTATGATTGAAACACTAGCACAAAAATATGTAAATCTGTTTCTGTACCCTCACAGTGATTCATTATTAAAAAGTAATTAAAAAACTAACTATGCAAAAAAAAAAAAGAATCAGGGACACTGTCTCATTTGCCAAGGCATCAAAAATCAAATGGGCCGGACATGTAATGTGATTTAGCGATGACCGCTGGACTACAGCTGTTACTGACTGTATTCCACAGGACGTCAAAAAAACTCGTGCCCACCCACCTTCGAGATGGTCAGACTTCTTCATCAAGACCTTGAATGAATGGTTTGAGGCTCTTCGTGTTCCTAGAACAAGCAGATGTCATTGGGCTACACTAGCAAGCAACATTGACAAATGGAGGCATTACTGGCACCTGCTCAAACAAACCGATGACCAATGGGATGACAAGTGATACAAGTGATATCCAAGAAATGGATAGGAATATCCTTACACTTATTTAAAAAGCATCTAACAAAAACTGTAGCTTTTTTTAAAATCAAGTTTAACGTTGGTAGGATAGTAGGATAGCAATTAAAAAGAAAAGAAAGTTACAATTAAAAAGAAGAAAATAATCAGTATTTGTGTTAAGTATTTAAAAGAAGAAAATAAGACAGAGTTTTTTGTTTGTTTGTTTGTTTTGCTTTTGGGGTCACACCCAGCAATGCACAGGGGTCACTCCTGGCTCATGCACTCAGGAATCACCGCTGGCAGTGCTCAGGGAACCATATGGGATGTTGGGATTTGAACGGGGTCGGCCACATGCAAGGCAAACACCCTACCTGCTTTGCTATCACTCCAGCCCCTGACAGAGATTTTTTTAAAAAGGAATCTTTAATGTTTTATTTTACATAAACCAGCCTATAGTACACCATTGAGCATGTCAATGTAACTAGAAAAGCTATGAAAACAAGAAGTACTCAATTAAGGGGAACAGAGCATCATAAAGACACAAATGTGAGGGACTAAAGTTGCAGATTTTATGAAAACTGACTGAGGACAGCCATATATTCTATGGTATTTTCTATCTTAATCAGCAATGAGAGGAGACCAGTGGAAAAATACCTTGATAGAACTACAAAAAGAAAAAAAAACATAGGTACTATAGGGAGAGATTATAAATATTAAATTTATAAAGGACAAATTAGAATGTCTTACATATGCTTCATGAATCTCAGAAATTTTTGAGAGTAGAATTTTTTAAGTATAATAACAAGAATCAGTAAAGTTTATGAGAGATATCTGAGCACAAATTCAAGAATCATCATGTCCTGCTCTCCAGAGCTGCACAAGCGTGAATCCAGACCCAGCTAAACTACTTTTGGCATGGGCAACTCCTCGGAGAATGTCTCCAGCCTGAGACCTAAGCTTCGGTTTTATGCCCGCTCAGGAGGGGAAAGGTATTTCTCTCTCGCCTCTTCCTTTCTGGGGATGAAGTGCGTGGTGACCGCCATATTATGACAACCACAGATGGGGTTTACAAGCTTGCAATGATCCAATATCTGGAAGAAATCTCCCTGGACTTAGTTGTTAAAGTACAGAAATCCAAAACCGCGCGACCTCATTTCTCTTCACAACAGGTCTGACTCTAGTGGGGTACTCCTAACAATAATAGTGAGGTTTGTGTTCAAATATTGATTGTAACCAAAGTAAACAGAAAGTAAAGTGAAACTTATCAGTTACAAGGCGGGGGGGGTGCGGGGGGTGCGGGATGGGAGGTGTACTGTGTGGGTTGTTTTTTTTTTTTGGTGGTGGGATATGGGCACTAGTGAAGGGATAGTGGTTTCGGCATTGTATAACTGAGTCTTAAGCCTGAAAGCATTGTAATTTTCCACATGGTGATTCAATAAAATAAAATTCTTATTAAATAAAAAAAAGAATCACCATGTCCTCTAAGAAGAAGCAAAAACAAAAAATAAAAGCTATGATAAATGAAGCCAAAGAAAAGAAAAATACTTACCTTTAAACAACTAAATATCTTTATAACTAAAAGTTCACATCTAAAATAATGGCGGCTAGGACAAAATTAAAATCACAGGGGCTGGAGAGATAGCACAGCGGGTAGGGCGTTTGCCTTGCACGCGGCCTACCCGGGTTCAAATCCCAGCATCCCATATGGTCCCCTGAGCACGGCCAGGGGTAATTCCTGAGTGCAGAGCCAGGAGTAACCACTGTGCATCGCCAGGTGTGACCCAAAAAGCAAAAAAATAAATAAATAAATAAATAAAATCACAGTTTTCAAGACAGAAGATATTCAAATATAAACACTTTCAAATGGCAAAATAATATTACTTCAATTAAATGAAACTTAAGAAAAATATTGAAAAAGGACTGCCTGAAAATTTTTTCAGGTAGAAAGAATATGATATTTCAGATTTGGCAGACTGTGGATATTTAGGGAGTAATTTTGTGATTTTAACAAAAAACAGTGATTGTTGGAGTTAGATATTACAGCAGTTAAGTTGCTTGCCTCACACACAGCCAACTGCTATGTTGGGTTCATACTCAACATTTTATATGATCCCTTCACTCCCTACCAGAAGTTCAGGTGTGGTACAAAATAAAAAAAAAATAGTGACTAGTGAACTAAATGTGAACATTAACTTTATAATATAATGGCATATATATTTTAAATAATCAAATATCTGAATCTAAAGACAAAAGGCAGAAGAGCTTAAATAAAATTAAATTGTTTTAAAGTTTTTATTGTCCGTAACTTGCAAGAATTGCTAATTTATAGAGCACATAAATAAATCAAGGTATTCCTGTTGCAATCTTAAAACTGTTTTTTAAAAATTAGTGTAAAGACATACAGCAACATAATTAAAGAAATAATAATAAAGAAATATACCTGAGATACAGAAAAGAAAAAGAAAAGATAGAGTATAGAAGAATATGCATAGATAACCTGGGGTTATTTAAATGAATAGAAAGGTAAGAGATTAAGTTATATATATATGAACAATTACATCCTGAATTCTCTAATTAATGGACAAAAAAATGGCAAGACTACTGAAACTATGTCTGTATACTACTTTATAAAGTTACCTATTGAATATAGGGCACAGAAGATTGAAAGTTGGAAATCAGAAAAAATATATACAATGCCAATACTAAAGAAGAGTGATGATGACCTTAAACTAGTAAGACACTAATGAAACAAATTAACACTTAGGATCAGAAGCCAAAAACCTTATTAGGCATAGACAGGCAGAGATATTCACAGGATCACTTTGAGGGCCAGTTGGCTGAGAAAAAGTCTTCTTGTTCGTTTTACAAGGATCCTTTCCTCATGAGTGCTGAATCTTAGCCTATATTGACTTTGAAAAAATTCTGAAATGAAAGTTGATACATGAAAGTTGATGCTTTCATTTTAGTCACTAATCCTTGAAAAGAGAAACATTGCTCCTCAAAAAAAAATTGAACATGTGAAAATCTCCAATAGAGATAAGAACATTGGAAATCCAGAAGCTGGAAAATAGATTGAAGATTGAACATGTGCTGGAATGAAAGCTCTTTCACAAGGAAATATCAAGGATATTAAAACATCCTCCTGCAAAGGACTATATGTATATATATAATTATACCCATTGCTAAGAGATAATTAACCACAGGTTCTAACTTTTCTATAACCAATCGTTTTTTGCATAATACTTTTCCTTACTGAGGTTCAAACCTCAAAGGCATTTTGAAGAATGTGAGTGAAGAAAACATAATAGTGAAAACACGAGTTCAAAATTATGCTCTCTTTGTCCCTGCAGATTTCCAAATGGGAAAAGGAGTTTTAAAATATGCAACTAATACTATAAATTAATTTTCTACTATAAAGAATTTCTAAAATTACTCACATGAAAATGTTTAGAAGACTGAAAAAGCAAGTAAAAATGAAACCTACTAAAACTTCCATTCAGAAATAGAAAAGAATGATCCCAAGGGATAGTTTTGAGGTACCTACAGAGAAAAAGAGAATATACACTTGATTTCTCCAGTGGATCCTTAATCTTTACTGGATCCAACATATTCAATATATTCTATATTAGAAAAAAATGAGCTTGTTTATAAAGAAATTTAAAAATGTAAATTAATGCACTGACAACATTTTTCACACTTTAGATTGGCAAAATTTAAAAGAGTGATAAAACTCATTTTGTAAGCATGAAGGGAATGATAACTCTACCACAGTGTTGATAGAAATGACAACTAGTGAAGTATTTTTGGAAGGAAATTTGATATTTTCACACAGTTTTAATGCAAACCATTTTATTTCATAATTCCTGTTGTAATAACTTATCTTTAAGTCCATTAGAACTGTGGAAAATATATGTATATGTGAATAGTTAAAGCTTGCTCTGAAATCAATTTAAATTTTCATCATGATTAAATAAGAGTATATATTGATATGTTTATGTAATATTCATCTCCTCACCTCAATGCCATAAGCTGGCATGCTTAAATTTTTAATTCCACTTATACAGTTGAATCAGAATTTTTCTGACTTAGAAATGGTTTCACAATTATTCCTGTTTTATACATCTATCCACATCCTACCCCAACCTTCCTTGTTGTCAATTATTAAATCCTAGTTCTTTGAAGTCCCTGGCCATCCAACCAAACTATTAACAATTGTTCATTTATTTGTGAAAATCCATTGCTACAGTTATTCTGCATAGGTAGACTGAGAAACCATACATATTGCTTTGAAAGACTTTCACTAATATTATTTCAGAAAGCACTCCAAAAATTAGGAGTTTCCATTCAATAACCATAAAAGCACATTGTTCATGACTACCTGAGTTCAAAATCTTATTATCGATCACAGATAAAAATACTCAAGTGTATGACCAAGTGTCTCTCTACAACCCTAGTTTATGGTGAAAATCACAAGACATATGGTCATGAAATGTTTTATATTAGAAATTCTATCTTTACCATGTCTCATCAGTAATTGAGTAACTCTTTCTCAAAATAGCAACAGGAAAATATAGGGTTTTTTCCCCAAACACTAGTACTCTGATCTATCACTCTCCTATGAGTGCTTCCCATAAATTTTATAAAGCATCATACTTTGTTATAAGCATTTCAAGTTTCTGGCAGTAAATATTCTTATTCACCAGTAAAAAGTAAATAAATGAGCATTTTATTAGTTTTTTAAATTTTTAAACAATACACTTATCATTATTGGTATTTCAGTAATGACATATATAAGTATCACTTTATAAGATAGTCTTTTGAACATTCTTGAGTACTTTAATATCGAGTCTTAGCCTAAGAAAACTAGAATTACTTTGCAAAAATGTTATGCTGAAGTAAAGGTGCAAAGGTCACACTACACTTGGGCTTTATGATCCAACTGAACTAATACTTGAAGTTCTCATGACAAATTATAATGCTGTTGAAATCTCAAAAGAAATTCTTGAAAGCCAATCATTTATTATCAACTTTATTAGATTTAGGCCTAAATCAATTTAGCATGAGAAGGATGCTTTTTTTTTTGCCTTTCTTGTAGGCTAAATTTAAGGTCAATTCACTAGTTACAATTTTATAATAGTCCACATCACACTTTCTGTGGAGCATGGCTACGGGCACTGGAGCAGATGAGACCCGACCTTACAAAGCAGCCAGGAAGCGAGGCCCCACAGAAGGGAGTACCTGGGCAAAGTTGGCAAGAACAGGTGTCAGCACCAGATGTCTGGCCTTGAGCCTCCCTTGACCTCCTACTGACATGAGCTCAGAAACTGTCACTATGCTTAGCATGTCATCTTAACCACAGTATAGAGCCTTGAATGAGATTTGACCAGGGCGAAACAGAGAAGAAAAGGTGATAGGCCAATAATGCTAAACTTCATGTGATTGGACCTTCCTGTAAGCCAAGACCCTCTATAAAATATGTGTGTATTTGGCAATAAAGTGAACAGCTATCAGCTCCTCCCGGAGGGCTTTCTCCAGGCACCCATCATCCTTCACCCCACATCTGCCGAGACCCAGAGCACATGTCCGGGCACCTTGGGGAAAAACTGTTCCCCAACAGTTTCAAATACATATTTCATAGAACATGAATTCTGGTTATTGCAGCACTTATATTTCAAATGTTTAGATCCCTGGAACCCATTGTGTTTACCCAGACTTTGTATTTTTTATCAAAATTACAAAAGACAAGAATTTAATATAATACTCTGGATTGTCTTTACTCACTGTTATTGATAATTATTTCATGATACAGTGAATGTGTATACAGAAATCACTAATTCTAGTCTCATAAATAAGTCAAGGATTTATTCTGGATATAAATATTCAACAAAATGAATCGTTACTTCCCATCCTTTACTTACGAAATGATAACCAAAAAAAGCTTTTTATTTGACAGGAAAAAAATTGGGTCACAAAATGAAGGCAAGATATTGTTACCAGTGTGAGGACAGATCTATCCATTTCACTCATCTCACTGAACTGAGGACCAAAGGAATAAAATGATTATAGCTCTATCTGGGCCACTGAAGAAATGGAATCATTAGTAAAAAGGCAATGTAGCAGGGTGCTCATTTCTAATCCTAACTCCTGGGAAGCACTGTAGGAAGTGGGGGAAGGGGGTAATAGAATTAGAGAAGCACCTTCTCTTCATCTATTTTGATGTTATTTTTTTAAAAAATGTAGCTTCAACCAAAAACCCCTTAATACCATCCCTGTAAAACATAATGTGTCTGTATTGACACAAGTATTTATATAATGTCTGTCTTTACTCTAAGAAATAGTAACATTTTATTTTTAGGGTGCAGATTTTAAAAGTCAGTTTAAAGTGTTTGAACTTTCCTACCTCTATACATCCAAAGAAAAAGGCCAAGAGTAATCTATGTTATCACTAACACTAAACTGAAAGAACTTCAAAAGCAAAACATATCAAATGGTACCTCTTTACTCAATAGCTTTGAATTGAATAACTCTAAAACTCATTTTCACAAGGAAAGATGCAGTTTGATAATGATATAAGCAAGTTACTCACAAAACTGTGAACATGATCATTCTTATGATTGTCATTTAAATAGAAATCTTAAAATCTCAATATTTCTCAGCATTCAAATTAATATTTCTCAAATAAAAATCACATTATTTTAGCATTGTTTGTTGAATGTTTCAGATGAGTCAGTTGGACACTGCTTTTTAGAAAAAGTGGAAGAAAAGGCTAATAGATAACCTTCCATGGAGAAATAATGCAACCAATGATTTGGGAGGTTTCAATTTGTTCATATAACTAATTTAGAAAGAAAATCTCCCCCGGAAGATAAGGAGACAGCAACCACAGAATAAAAACACTCTCTTTAGGATGAAAGCATCCAAAATTTGGTGGTGGGAAGATGTAATGGTGGTGGGATTGGTGTTCAAATACTAAGCTTAATCAAATATTATAAACTAGTTTATAAAAATAAAATAAAATTAACAATATATAAACCCTGTTTTGTAAGATTTGGGGGAAAGGGAGAGTTTCTGTGGAATTGGATTTAATGTATTGTCAAGATATTTAAAAAAAAGAACAAAAATCTTTGTAACTCATTTTAAATTACATGCTGAGTATAAAAATGTCTTTAATGTTTTTATTAGCATCCACAATGGCTGAAATCCATATCTTACTTCTAACCTTCACATAAAAGTTCTTCAGAATCTATGGACTATTACTCAATATCACCCACATTGATTTCTTTTGCCCAGTGTGGTATATTTCTTCACTTCAGAGAGTTGACAAGTTCAAATTTCATCTTTATTAGTACATCTATCAAAGTGTCTTTAAATCTCTTTTCCTCTAATGCCTCTATCTTTTCATTATCTTTTATATTAATATATGAAAATTACCTTTCTGGGGTTAATGTTACTCCACAAATGACAATATAAAACAGTTTATCTCCACTATAACAACAATAAAGTTGTTATAAATTTGTTATAATCAAATTTGGGGGGATCCTGTAGCCTCATAAAAACAGGTTAGGGGGGCAGATGTCAGCCCATACATTTAATGTATAGCCTTGCAGTCATAGGGGTGCCCTGCTTTTCTTGGTATGTCTGCTCCATTTTCTGTCTTGCAGACTTGGTAAATCTACCCAAACTTGAACTTTCTCTAAGACATTTCAGCTTGGGTCTAAGTGGGAAATATCTGACCCTATCCGGCCCCAGCTGGATATTTTCACCTAGGTCTGAACTGTCCTTATACTGGTTTAACCCAAGACACGGCCTGTATTTTCAGGCAATTTCCCAACAAGGATCAAGGGAATAGTTAAAGAAGAAATGCCACTAAAATTATGTCAGAATGTAGAGCAGAATTTAAAATTCTCAGATCAGCAAGAGAAATGTGTGATTGTAGGAAGATGGTAGGATTTTAAAATGGAAGAACCACATTCCAAAATGGAGAACAGTGATGACTTTGTTAGCTATAAATTTTTTTTCTGTTTCAGGTGGCACTCTAATGGCTAAGCTCAAGAATTTTCTTTGCTTTCACTTATTTCAGAGACTGCTTAGGGCTAAATCCTGGGTGATGTTATGGATAATCTTAAAGGCAGATATGTTAACTCCTACTCCCTTATACCACTGTATCACTGTCATCCTGTTGCTCATCGATTTGCTCGAGTGGGCACCAGTAATGTCTCCACTGTGAGACTTGTTAGTATTTTTGACATATCAAATATGCCACGGGTAGCTTGCCAGGCACTGCTGTGTGGGTGGGATACTCTGTAGCTTGCCAGGCTCTCTGAAAGGGACGAAGGAATTGTATCCGGGTCGGCTGTGTGCAAAGCAAACACCCTACCAGCTGTGCTATCACTCCAGCCTACTCCCCTACAGAGATAAAATCCTGGAAAAACAGAAACCAAGGATTTCGCTTTCACAGGGATCGAAAACTTCTTTGTTTGTTTGCTTCGTTTGTTTGTTTGGGGTCACACTGACAGGTGCTCAGGTCCTGAAAGTTTCTCCAAGCACTACTCAGGGGATGTTGAAGTGTCAGGTATTAAACCTGAATTTTCTCTGCAGGCACAGCATGCTTCAGCCCACTGAGTTCTCTTTGGCCTTATAGGATATGCTCTGCATGCCAAGTCACAGGTTTGATCAAGCACTTTAAGGGCACTTCATGCTTTTGCAATGGCAGAACTGTTTTGAATGTTATGCCAGGAGTTATACAGAGCACTGTTAGGTGAGACCCCAAAATTAAACAAAATAAATATCTGAATAAACAGTAGGCATGTCAAAAAGCTGTACAAAGAAAATATATATATACATACCTTCCATATATACCTTATATATAAGATATAGAGCATTAAAACATATTTGCATGTCCCAGAGAATCTAAAACACCATATCCATGCCTAAAACTGAACACATTTTCATAAAAAAGCTAAGAAAATCAAATCTAAACTTCACTTTTGGCACCCCCAAAAAATAAAGTGAAAGCTGAGATATGTGGCAAAGAGTCTAGATAAGCATTGGATATTCCAGTTTGCTAAAAGCAAAAGCACTTACTGTTCCAATAGCTTGGGATGGGAGATGTGTGCTGAAAGTAGATAAAGGACCAAACATGATGGCCTCTCAGTATCTGTACTGCAAACTGTAATCGAATACCCAAAGTAGAAAGAAACTAAGAAGGAAATTGTTTGCCACAGAGGCAGGGGTGGAGTTGGGGAGGTGGTAGCAGGAGGTATGTTGGGGACACTGGTGGTAGAAAACATACACTAGTAGAGGAATGGATGTTCGATCAATTTATGACTGAAACTCAATCACAAAAGCTTTGTAACTGTATATCATGGTGATTCAATAAAAAAATATATAATTTTAAAAGAGCACTTATTGTTGATGTTGTTTTGTCTGTTTCATTTTTGGACTGCAATAATTTAAGAAAATTTGTACAATATATGACTAAATACTACTTAATAGAAAACCATGGGCAGTATTTGAAAGTATTTTTCAGAAGCTATTATAAAAATAAATTATTTAACTAATTAAGAAAACATAAAACATACATTTTAAATAGACATTGTATTAATATTGTATAGAGAGTACAAAATATATAATTTATTGTATGAACAATTGAATTCAAGTGTGGGGGACACTGACTTTAAGTATTCAAACTGATTAGTATTCTAAAGAGAAAAAAAAGCATGCAGTGAATGTATGCATCAAAATGTATACTGTCATGTAGATATGTGTATGAATAAATTAATTAACAAAAACTGTGCTGAAGAAAACTTGACATAGTAGAGAAATTTTTCAATCTAGCTGCCTGAATTATGCTCAAAAATCCTGAGGAAATCATTGATAAAAGAATAATGGAAACCAGAAGAACAATGCTTCAACAAGTAGAGAATAAAAATAAAGAGTTAGAAAAAAAATTAGAACTATTTTGGAACTCGAAATTATAACTGACATAAAAAAATGTACCTTAGTAGTTTAATAACATATTAGGACAATTTGAATAAAAATAATCAATGATAAACAAAGTGAATAAATTTAAGGCCAGAGGGACAATACAGTAAGTAGGGCACTTGCCTTGCACACATTTGACTTCTCAAATCAGTGTTGAGAAGTTTCTCTTCCAAAGTCATAGTGACCCCAGTACTCTTATGGTCCCCTGAGCCCGACAGTTTTGATCCCTGAGCTCAGAGTCAAGAGTAAGCCCTAAGCACCTCAGGGTGTGTGCACCCCCCAAAAAAAAGATAAATTTAAATTTAAATTTAAAAAAATAATGAAGCATCATATATACACATATATATATACATAAATATGTCTGAAGAACAAGAATCTGAAGACTAATAAAACATACCACACAGAAATTTATAACCTAATATTTTTAATGTCAGATAAAGAATATTAAAAGCATTGAGAAGTGACCTATCCAATGTAAAGAATATTAAATAATATGGAAAGCTAAAATCATTTAGGCCATGTGACATATTTACATTACAAAGAAAATCTTTTTAATGTGCAATATTAAACAAAATATTTTATCCAACATGGTCATTAAAGTGATGGAGTAGTCTTTTTCATGCTTTTATTCTCCCACAAAAATAGCTGAAACTCAAAACTAAAGTTTTCAGCCTCCTAGTATTTAAGTTTGACAATCAATCAGTCTCTGAACACAAACCAAAGCAAGAAAAAACTTCAGACAGCACATAATTTATACATATATATATATTTACAAAAATGCTTTAGAAAAGTCACTAAAGAAGTGCACTACTAAAACTTTCAAAAGATAAAATTCAAATATCAGTAAAGTATATATAGAGATAGCACAGTAGTTAAGATAATTGCCTTGCACATAGCAAAATCTAGATAATCCTGGCACAATTTATAGTTCCCAAGCAATAACAAGAATATTCTGAAGCACAGAGCTAGGAGGAAGCACTAAGTACTACCCCTCAAGGAAAATAAAATAAAACAAAATAAAATTCACCTGTATCACTTGTTTTCACGTTGATCTTCCATATGCTCGAGCAAGTGCCAGTAACGTCTCCATTTGTCCCTGTCACATGCTAGTGTAGCCCAGTGATATCTGCTTGCTCCAGGAACAGGAAGAGCCTTAAACTGTTCATTCAGGGTTTTGACAAAGAAGTCTGACCATCTCGTTGGTGGGCAGCCAGGAGGTCTTTTGATGTCCCATGGAATCTAGTCGGTAACAGCTCTAGTCCAGCAGTCGTCTCTGAATCTCATTACATGTCCAGCTCATCTGATTTTTGATGTCTTGGCAAACGAGATAGCATCCCTGATTCTTGACCATCGACGGAGGTCGGAACTCCGGATTTCTTCTCTCACTTGAGTGAGATGTGATACTCCTAGCATGGCTTTTTCAATTCCTCTTTGGGATACCCAAAAAGCGTTCTCATCCTGTTTGTGTAGGGCCCAGGTCTCTGAGGCATACTTTAGTGCAAGAAGAACAGTGGAATTGAAAAGATGTGCCCAGAGTCGGAGGCCCTTTTTCCTCTTAACCACTTCTTTGACGCTTTTGAAGGTGTTCCATGCTGCTCTCTTCCTCCTGCGCACTTCTGGTGCCAAGTCATTCCTCATGTTGAATTCTCAACTCAGGTACACATAGCTTCTGCATTCGAAGATGTTCATTCATTGAGATCAAATGGAGCGTCGGGGACTAGTTCGTTTTTCATGAGCATTGTCTTGTTGAGGTTCAGCTGCAGTCCGACCTTTCCCACTTGCGGTAAAAGTCGGCCAGCATTTGTGCCACTTGGCTAATGTTTGGCATTATGAAAACAATGTCATCAGCGAAGCGGAGGTGGTGTGGTTGCCGATCATCTATCTTCACTCCCATTCCTACCCATTGCAGTTGTCACATGACGTTCTCATGAGAGTGGCACTGAAGAATTTCGGTGAAATGGTATCGCACTGCCCAACCCCTCTCTTTACGTCAATGATCATTTCCTTGTAGAATGGTGAGATCCTGGTAGTGAACCCGTAATACTGCTCACAGAGGATCTTGATGTACTGAGTTTGAATGCCTTGTTTGGCTAGAGCTTTGGTGATCACTTCAATCTCAACAAAATCGAAGGCCTTCTTTAAGTCGATGATGAACGTTAGACAGAGCGGCATCTTGAACTCTCACGAAACTTCAATGAGTTTGGTCACTGTGTGGATATGGTCAATCGTGCTGAATCAGTCATGGATATGGTCAACAGTGCTGAACAGCAGGACTGTTCTGTTGTACAAGAAGGGAGACATCCACGACATCAGCAACTATTGCCCAATTTGCCTGCTGTCTGATGTCTACAAGTTGTTCACTCGTGTCATCCTGAATAGAATAGGCAGAACACTATGTAAAGGAAAACAATGTGAGCAAGCCATGTTCCAAAAAAGGAAAATAAAATAAAATAAACAATAAAATTGGAGGAAGGAGTGATTCTGATTTTCAAGTAAATACATTATAATACTAAAATTTTAGTAACCAAAAACAGAACAGAATCATAATGTACACCAAAAAAGGAAAAAAAAATAGGAATGTTTATGACGCTTTCAGTGAAGTAAGCTAAAAATTGACAAACTGACAAAAATAAGTCTCATGGAAATCCAGATATTGAGTATACTTAAAAAAACCTAAAATAACTTAAGTAAAAAAGAGTAAATTTTGTACTTTTTTATAATGTCAGCAAATTATACATATCACAAATAACTTTTTTGGAACTGAGAAATTGGCAAGAAAATCAACGCAAAATAGAATTTTATTTACTGTACTGCCAGGAATGACTCCTTAGCACATAGTCAGGTGTAGCTGCAGAGCAGCACTGGGTGCGGCCCAAACAAGCAACACCCCCCCCAATAATATCTGCTATGATAAATTAAATCTTCCAATGTAAATAAATCTATCACCAATAAGATATAAAAGTATATTTCATATAGATATCATATTTAATGTATTTTAATACACTTTAGAGACATCTGACATCAGTTTGGTTGGATTCTTTTGGTTTGGGGGCCACACCCTGGAAAGCCATTGATTACACCTGAGTCTCTGCTCATAAATTACTCCTGGTGCTGAGACCCATATGCAGTATGAGTGATCTAACTACAGCAGGTCCCATACAAGGAAAGCCCTTTGCCTTCCGTTTCATTGGTTTTTAATATGGTCCATATGGTCCAATATGGTCCATGTGGTCCAGAGTTATCAGTTTAAGTTTCAATTATTATTCACCCTTTTCTGTCTTCATTTATAGTACTACAATATGAAAATGTATTTTTACACAAATGTGAAGTAAAAGAAGTCGAATAATTAAAAAATAAATAACTTAAGTGTACTCTTAACTGAACTCTTGAACGATTTATTATACACAAAGAGCTTTAAAAAATGAAATTGGAAAAGCCAATCATGAGCAAGTGGAAATAGTAACAGATAGAAATGCAAAAAAAGAATAAAACAGGAATTTTGAAAAGCACAATACTTGAAATAAAATTTGTGTTGGTGTGGATCACATTGTTTTCACCAGATAAAAGAATAAATCAATTTGAAGACATATACTTTATTTTTTTAAGTGATCAAAATGCTAATTATTGAAGACACACACTTTTTTTTTAAATATTTTTTTTCTTTTATTGAATCACCATGTGGAAATTTACAAAGGTTTCAGATTTAAGTCTCAGTTATACAATGCTCGAACACCCATCCCTTCACCAGTGCACATATCCCACCACCAAGAATCACAGTATAGCTCCACCCCGCCCCACACATCCCCAGCCCCCCACCCCGCCTGTGTAACTGATAAATTTCACTTTACTTTCTCTTTACTTTGATTACATTCAATATTTCAACACAAAACTCACTATTATTATTTGGAATTTCTCCCCCCTAGAGTCGGACCCGCAGAAAAGGAAGCATTTGATAATTTGTTTTACATTGCTGAGAATGAAGCGATATGAGGTCAAGTGGCCGCACTAGCGGCCACACACTTTTGGATTTCCATATTTTAGTATTTTACTAAGTCCAGAGAAATATCTGCCAGAATTTGCAGAATTGCAAACTTGTACTTCTCAGCTATATTATATTCCACATATGAGTGCAATCTTTCTCTGTCTGTCTCTTTCTTTCTGACTCATTTCACTCAGCATGAAACTTTCCATGTTGATCCACTTATATGCAAATTTCATGACTTCATGTTTTCTGACAGCTACATAGTATTCCATTGTGTAGATGTACCAAAGTTTCTTTAACCAGTCATTTGTTTTTGGGCACTCTGTTTTTTTCCAGATTGTGGCTATTGTAAACAATGCTGCAATGAACATAGAAATGCAGATGTCATCTCTACTATACCTTTTTGCCTCTCCGGGATATATTCCCAGGAGTGGTATTGCTGGTTCAAATGGAAGCTCAATTTCTAATTTTTTGAGAATCGTCCATATTGTTTTCCAAAAGGGCTGAATCAGTTGGCATTCCCACCAGCAGTGAAGGAGAGTCCTTTTCTTCCCACATCCATGTCAACACCAGTTGCTTTTGTTTTTTGGGATGTGGGCCAGTCTCTGTGGTGTGAGATGATATCTCATTGTTGTTTTGATCTGCATCTCCTGATGATTAGTGATGTTGAACATTTTCTTATGTGCCTCTCAGCCATTCGGATTTCTTATTTGGGAAAGTTGCTGTTTATTTCATCACCTCATTTTTTGATCGGGTTGGCAGTTTTTTTCTTGTGGAGTTCACCCAGTGCATTGTATATCCTTGATATCAACCGTTTATCGGATGGGTACTACGTAAATAACCTATCCCATTCTGTAGATTGTCTTTGTACTTTGGTCACTGTTTCTCTTGAGGTGCAGAAGCTTCTTAGTTTGAGATAGTCCCATTTATTTATCTCTGTTTTCACTTGCTTGGCCAATGGCATGAAGACAAACACTTTAAATGATCAAATTTGATGAAAACAAAATTAATTAAAAGGAACTGAGACTAAATAAACAGAAGTGATCAAATGGACCAAGACAATCATTATGAGCATCATCATAAGAGTTAAATAAAGAAGGGGTAGGGAAAACATTTAATACTGACCAGCTACATACCCCAATTGGAAAGAGGCATGAATTTAAAAATCAAGGAAGCACTCTTGAGAGTGAAGAGCAGCAAATCAGTGTTGAGAATTTTCTCATCCAAAGTCATATCGACTAAACTTGCTTTGCCTGCAACCCTGTTTTAATGTCCATAAAACATGATCATCTTTGCACATATTGGAGAAGCCCCCAAGTACAGAGCTGGGAGTAGGCCCAGAGTACAACAGAGTGTGGCACTAACACCCCTTCCCCACAAAAAATAGAAAGTCATAGTGGATAGCAAGGAAAGGAATGGTATGTTTTAAGTTTCAAATGAAATCTTCCTATTAAACAAGAATTATATATCCAGTTGAACTATCCTTTAAAAAAAAAGAAAGAAAGATAAATATACTTACCCTGAACCAAAAGTCTAGGTAGTTTTATTAACAGCATCCATGCTCTATAATGAAAGCAAAAGAAAACTTCCGATTGAAGTACAAAGCAATAGTAACATGAAATTCTACAGAAAGGAAGTTAGGACAATGCTGGAGGGTCTTGGGTAAATTAGTGGGAGAAAGGATATAAGAACTTTGCAAAATAATAAAATAAAAACATACAAATTACATTATTGTTACCATGTGAATAAAAACAAATAATTTTAAAAGTAAAATAGGGGGCTGGAGCAATAGCACAGTTGGAAGGGCATTTGCCTTGCACGCGGCTGACCCAGGTTCGATTCCCAGCATCCCATATGGTCCCTTGAGCACCGCCAGGGGTAGTTCCTGAGTGCACAGCCAGGAATAACCCCTGTGCATCTCAGGGTGTGACCCAAAAAGCAAAATAATTAAAAAATCAAAAATAAAAGTAAAATAGAATAATTAAAAACTAAAGATTTCTGATAAATATAACACAAAAATATCCGTTATATTATTATGGGCTGGAGCGCTAGCACAGCAATAGGGCATTTGTGTTTCATGAGGCCGACTAGTGTTCGATTCCTCCGCCCCTCTTGGAGAGCCCTGCAAGCTACCGAGAGTATCGTGTCAGTGTGGCAGAGCCTGGCAAGCTACCTGTGGTGTATATGATATGCCAAAAACAGTAACAATAAGTCTCACAATGAGAGACGTTACTGGTGCCTGCTCAAACAAATCGATGAGCAACGGGATGACAGTGACAGTGACAATGATATATTATTATAGTTTGGGTTGAGTACACTGCATTTTTATACTACATAACTTAAAAGAAAATACAATTAAATATTATAAATCTGTATTACTGAACAAAGACTAATAAATAATTTTTCTGTATGCTACCATATGTTGATTATATCACAAAGCAACGGAAAAATTACAAATATGGTAATAGTAATGGGGTTCTTATTTTTTAAGATGTAATTTGTAACAATAATATAAAGTTATATAGGATTGCAGTTTTGTAATGATTTGTAATTGTCTGAAGCATTTTTTTAAAATAATACGAATAGCATATTTATTGTAATAAATAGAAGAATTAAATTAGAATTTCAATAAATAGGGACTGAAGAGAAAGTAGACGGGGTAGAGAATAAGCCCTGAGTAAGTGTGGCCCCTACAATATTTTATTTTATTTTTTAATTTATTTTTTATTAATGAATCCCCATGAGTATACAGTAACAGATTTACTTATTTTCGTGCTTGTTTCAAGTCATACAGTGCTTGAGTACCCATCCCTCCACCAGTGCCCATTCTCCTGCACCGATGACCCCGTATCCCTCCTACCCCCCTCCCATTACCCCCACCTCACCCTCCTCTGTGGCAGGGCATTCCCTTTTGTTCTCTCTTTCCTTTTGGATGTTGTGGTTTGCAATAGAGGTATAGGTTGGCCATCGTGTTCAATCTATGATCTTCTTTCAGCACGTGTCTCCCATCCCGAGCGGGTCTTTCAACCACACTTTACTTGGTGTTCCCTTCTCTATCTCAGCTGCCTTTTCCCCCAGCATGTGAGGTCAGCTTCCAAGCCATGGAGCAAAGCTCCTGGTACATATTTCTACTATTCTTGGGTGTTAGTCTACCATTCTGTTGTTTTATATTCCGCAGATGAGTGCAATCTTTCTATGTCTGTCTCTTTCTTTCTGACTCATTCCACTTAGCATGATACTTTCGATGTTAATCCACTTACATGCAAATTTTATGACTTCATCTTTTCAAACAGCTGCATGTATTCCATTGTGTAGATGTACCAAAGTTTCTTTAACCAGTCATCTGTTACCGGGCACTTGGGTTTATTCCAAATTCTGGCTTTGTAAATAGTGCTGCGATGAATATATAAGTGCAGACGACATTTCAACTATACTTTTTTGCTTCTCTGGGATATATTCCCAGAAGTGATATTGCTGGGTCAAATGGGAGCTCAATTTCTAATTTTTTGAGAAGCGACCATATTGTTTTCCTAAAGGGTTGAACCAGTTGGCATTCCCACCAGCAGTGTAGGAGGGTCTCTTTCTCCCCATCCAAGCCAACACCGGTTACTTTTGTTCTTTTGGATATGTGCCAGTCTCTGTGGTATGAGGTGGCATCTCATAGCTATTTTGATCTGCATCTCTCTGATGATTAGTGAAGAAGAGCATTTTTTTCATGTGCCTTTTGGCCATTCCTATTTCTTCCTTGAGAAAGTTTCTGTGTCATCTTTGAAGATACCTTTAGCTTCAATATCGCGGAGGGTTTTGCCAAACTTGTCTTCAACGTACCTTGTGGATTGTGGTCTGATGTTGAGGTTTTGAATTCATTTTGCTCTGACTTTTGTGCTTGGTGTTAGGTCGAGGTCTAAGCCCATTCTTTTCATGTGGTTGTCCAGTTATGCCAGCACCATTTGTTAAAGAGGCTTTCCTTGCTCCACTTCACATTTCTTGCTCCCTTATCAAAGATTAGATGATCATACATTTGGGGTTGTGTGTAGGGATATTCCACCCTGTTCCATCTGTCTACAGCTCTGTTTTTGTTCCAGTCCCATGCTGTTTTAACTGTTACTGCTTTATAGTAGAGTGTAAGGTTGGGGAGGGTGATGTCTCCCATTGTCTTTTTCCCAAGAATTGCTTTAGCTATTTGTGGGTGTTTTTTCTTCCATATGAATTTCAGGAGTGCTTGATCAATTTCTTTGAAGAATTTCATGGGTGTTGTGTGAATATTCGTGTGGTCAGAGGTGCTGAGACAAGGAACGTGGTAGAAATGTATTTCATGGAGGCCAAGGTTCACTCTGACTCTTGACAAAGGTAGAGAGCCTTGTAGTCTCCTTTTATTGATCATGGTACCTCAAAGTGACGTGATCAAGGCATCAAAAGAAGTTACAGGAAGAACTTTGAGACAGAAAAACATATTGTTTTCCTTCTACCTGCAAGCTTGTAGCCTCAGGGGAGAAAGATACAAAGCTAAAACTGAAACCTTTCTTGGGCTACAGGCACTTGGATTTACATCTTAAAGACAAGGCTGGGCTGCCACCTAAAATCTACACTTAATATACAAACTGGGCTGGCACCTGAAATCTACATCCCAAAGACTAGGCTGGGCCAAAGCCTGCAATTTACTATATCAAAGATCAGGCCTGACTGACACCTGAGATCTGCATGTCAAAGACCAGCCAGGCTTCTGTGAGAAAAGGAAAAATGCCCCTTTCAATATACTAAATTATTTTCTGAAGGCAGCTTGAAGGGGTAGAATGTTCAGCTTCATCCAAAGCAGTCAGGACACACAAAAATCTTGCCCATTTTCATGTGTCCCCATGTTTCTGTCCGTAGTACAGTACAGTACACATGGGCTCACCCTGTTAGCTCAGTCCAGCCCCAACACATGGATATCCTTATAGGGATAGCATTGAATCTGTATAATGCTTTGGGGAGTATTGCCATTTTCACAATGTTGATTCTCCCTACTCATGAGCAGGGGATAGGTTTCCATTTCCTCATGTCCTCTTTTATTTCATGGAGTAGTATTTTATGGTTTTCTTTGTAGAGGTCCTTTGTGTAAAACACAAAAATAAAAAGAAAGTCGCAGGCGAGGGAAGGGACGCCTCACCTCACCGAGCCAGGGTCTAGGGCAGCAGCGCTGTCTCTCCCGCCACCCGAGTTCGGTACTCTCCGGCTGCTTCCCCCACCCCAGGGAGGTTGACAGCGATGACAAGGCAGGTGAAGGAAGGAACGGAGCCAAGATGGTTGGTCTCACCGCAGTTTATTCCAAACTTCTTTCTCCATTCTCCTCTGATTCTCCTCCTCTTCTTCCTCCCCCATCCTACTTCATTCTCCTTCTCTGCTTCCCCTCGACTCACCGCAGCCCCCTCACACAGCTACCTTAAAACTCCCGCATCAGCTCCGGATGCCAGATGCCGCAGGCCAGGGCTTACGCGTAGGTGTGGTTACAATCCACAGGGGGTAAAGTTCTATCCCTTAGAAGATGCTTTCACTAGGACAGAATCTCTCTCAGTGGGACATCTGCCCAAGAGCGGAATTCCATGGGTGTGTTTCTCCTCTCTTTTAGGATTCTCTAGATATAGTATCATATCATCTGCAAATAGTGAGAGTTTGATTTCTCCTTTCCTATATGAATGTCCTTAATATCTTTTTCTTGCCTGACCACTATTTCAAGTACATCCAGTACTATATTGAACAGAAGTGGTGAGAGTGGGCATCCTTGTCTTGTCCCTGATATTAGAGGAAAGGCCCTTAGTTTTTCCCCATTGAAGATTATGCTTGCCATGGCTTTGACTATCTAGAGGAATGTTCCTTCAAATCCCATTTTGGTGAGAGTTTTCATTATGAATGGGTGTTGGATCTTGTCAAATGCTCTCTCTGTATCTATTGATATGATCATATGGTTTTTATCTTTACTTTTGTTGATATGATGGATTATGTTGATTTATTTCTGAATGTTAAACCATCATTGCATCCCCGGGATGAATCCCACTTGGTTATGGTGTATGATCTTTTTGATGAGTTGTTAGATTCTATTTGCTGATATTTTGCTGAGTATCTTCGCTTCAGTTGGTCAGGAATATTGGTCTATAATTTTCTTTGTTAGTGGTGTCTTTGTTTGCTTTCGGTGTTAGGGAGATATGTGCCTCATAGAAGCTGTTTGGGAGAGTTTCTATTTCTTCAATTTCCTGAAAAAGCTTAGAACATTGGCAACAAGTCCTCTTTAAATGTTTGGAAGAATTCAAGAGTCAATCCGTCTGGACCTAGGCTTTTGGTTTTGGAAAGACTTTTCATTACAGCTTCAACTTCCTTGATATTAATGGGTCTATCCAGTTGTTCCAAGTCTTCTTGGTTCAGTCTTGGGAGATTGTAGGAATCAAGGAATTCATCCATTTCTTTTAGGTTTCTTGTTTTATGGCATACAGATTTTCAAAGTAGTATCTAATGATCTTTTGAATTTCATTGGTTTCTGTTGTGATGTCCCCTTTTACATTTCTGATTCGGTTTATTAGGGTTCTCTCTCTTTATTTGTGAGTCTTGCTAGCGGTTTATCAATCTTGTTTATTTTCTCAAAGAACTAGCTCTTTGTTTCATTGATCTTTTGGATTGCTTTTTGGGTTTCTATGTTGTTAATTTCTGCTCTAAGTCTTATTGTTTCTTTCCTTCTGGTTTGGGTTCCTTTTGCTGGTCCTTTTCTAAGATCTTGAGCTGTGAAGTCAAGCTGTCTATGTAGACCCTTTCTTCCTTCCTGATGAATGCTTGCAGAGCTAAAAGTTTTCCCCTTAACACAGCTTTAGCTGCGTCCCATAGGTTTTGGTAGCTTGTGTCTTCATTCTCATTTTTTTGAGGTATTTTTTGATTTCTTCCTTGATTTATTTCCTGACCCACTCATTTTTCAACAATGAGTTGTTTAATTTCCAGGTGTTCAATTTTGTGCTCGCGTCTGTGTGTGATTAGCTTCTATCTTCAGCATATCGTGATCTGAAAAGATAGTTGATACCATTTCTACCTTCCCAATTCTATTGAGTGTAGAGTGACATTGCTTTCTCCTTTCCCCCCTTGCCACAAGGAGCTTAGATTTATCCCGGTCACACCCATCAAGGTGCTCCTGAGTCACTCCCATTCGTTTGGCACACAGTTTGGAGGCATTTTGGGGGTGCCGCTCGTGTCCAAAGTGGTTCAGTTGCCTCTGGGGTCGATCTCGCGCGGGGCCAGAAAGGAGTGTCCCCACATGGCTCTGTGCTTAAATGTCGGCCGGCACAGGGCGGATCCGGAAGTCCCGCCCATCGGCTTTCCCGGGCTTCCTGTATAGTCTAAAAACCAGCTATTGCCTCGCTGCGTTCAAAAAGAAAGAGTTGAGAGAGAAAAGACCATACCCCGCCGGCAGCGCCTGGGCCAGAAGCTCCGAGCACACAGTTTGGAGGCTTTTTGGGGGCGCCGCTCGTGTCCAAAGTGGTTCAGTTGCCTCCGGGGTCGATCTCGCGTGGGGCCGGAAAGTATCTGCTGTCTTTAACAGGTCCATTTTATATATAAAAACAAAAATACAGTGAGAGTGAAATAAGGAAATCTGAAAAACTACTACTATATATAAATTAAACAGTTTGTTATTCAATGACAATAAGGCAAATAAGAGACAAAGAGTCAGAGAGACCACAGAGTAAACAAAAATTCATAGAATAAAAAGAGAATTAAAAGGCACAATATGACAAAGTTTAAAGGAAGCAGCAAAAGTTGTGCTTTACAGTTAAAAGGACTACAATTTTTAAAAGAACATATCTCAATAGTATTCTAACTTTACAACTTGAGAAAAATGAATTAGAAGTTCTTCAGCAAATAATACACATTACAATATTACCTAGCCATCATAGGACCAGGTATACTGTAATGTTATGAAAGTAGGTTTTCAAACAAAAACTTGTGTGTGATTTCTCATAGCAAACTATTCATTGTAACACCAGAATTAGAAGGAACTAAAATTATGGTCAACTGCTAAATATACAAATATTATTTTGTATATCCATCTAGCACAATACTATTTGCACAATAGTACTATTTAAATAGCACAATAGTATTTATTTTATAAATACTATTTATAAAAGTAATTGATCAATGCCATAGTGTGAATATGATACTTAAATATATATTATGATACTTAGATACTTAAATACATATTATGATATTAGATATCATATTCACATAATATGAAGGTATATGCAGCTTATATGAACAAGTATAAATACTTGTAAACAAGTGTAAATACTTGTAAGCATTTAAATATGCACACCCCTATATTATACATAAATATATAGTATTTTCATATATACAAGTATATGTTAGTATGCATGTTTATAATTTATACCAAATAATAGGTTTTCATTAAATAAGCTTGTCAACAACAGAAGTAGAGTTGAATTAATCGTAATTGTGTTGATGCAACATAGGACAGTCTAATTAAATAAATTTTAATAAGAAAACTCCTATGTTCAAAGCCCTGTGATCCAAACAATAAATAACCCCCTGAATAAGGCATATTTACTTAATAAAATAAATTACTTTATTTTCTTCAAGAAAATATTACTTTATTTTCTTCAAGAAGCGTAGTAGCAGGGGAGGTAGCAAGAAGCTTCAACAGAGTGATAGCATTTGAGCTAGGTATTGAAGGAAATATTTAACAGGTAAAAATATCAATCCAGGCAAAGGAAAAAAAGAACATAACAATGATCTCTGCAGGAAAAAAAAAGATCTATAAGAGACAATTAACATCCCTAGAAAAAAGTGTCAAATCAGCAATGTGAAAAAAATGCTAGAACTTTGAAGTCTCAAGCAAACTGTGTAGAGAAAAACCCCAAATTTGTTGAACAGTAACAACTCATGATTAGTGGAAACAAAAAGTTTGAAATCGTTTCTAATATCTCATGTGTTTTGTATTTGAGTGCAATGACTTTGGGGTGTGTGTTTCTAGTCACCAGGGATATTAAAGTTTGGAGAGTCAAAGCAAAAGTCATTTTCTGCCTTAGGGATGTATAGGTCTCTGCCAGCTCAGTTAATTTAAGTGCTTAACTTTTACTGGTTCACTTAGTAGAAGTTGCTGCTTAAAAAAAAAATACTGAATCTCAATTATTATATGACCTTTTGAGGATTTAAAAGACAGTCTTGTCACTGAGTTCAAAAGCATCCTGTGCCCTTTCAGGAAACTTTTTCTTCATAGAAGGAAAGGCTTCCCTTCCTTTATTCACAGTTGTGTGTTCTCTAATAAGTGTGCCTTTTCCTTTAGGGCTGACCTGCTTTCACTTCAGTGCATGTTGTTTTCAAAGAGTCATTTGATGTACAAGAAACCTTTTGCTTAAAAATAATGAAAGGAGGTTGAAAAAGTAAAATGGGATAAGATGGAGGGATGAAAAATTTTATTTTTTCTTGTTTGTTTTTTGTATTTGAAGGTGGGTGGGAGGTATGAATGTAAGTTATTCATGTCCATTAACTTTTAATTAATATTAAAATTTAAAATATTTATTGCTTTATTTTATCTTAATTTTGGCCCTCACTTTGACCAAATCAGGACATAAACAGACACATTCTAAAGAAACTATTTTTTCCTTTAGAAATGAGAAGAAAAAGAAATCATATCTTTATTATCTTATTTAAAATTCAACCTTTTGTATAATTTTTAGAAATTCCCAAGTAGGTCAATTACCACAATTAATTCCTTTATCTTGCTCTTTGAATACTAGCAATCTTGAAAATTATCTTAAGAAATAAAAATTGTTGCCCCGCCCTCTGCCAATATTTAAGCACAGTGGCCACACATGTGTGGCCTTTTCGCTGCTGCACGAGCACGATCCAGGAGGCCAGCTGAACTACTTTGGACACGAGCAGCTCACAAAAATGCGTTCAGACTATGAACTGAGCCACTGCCCCATGCAGCGTCAGTGGGCAAGGGTTTTTCTCTCCAGGCTTTTCCATTTTATGAGCACCACAAAAGTGAAGTAAAAGCTTGCAGTGATGCAGTTTCTGGCAGAATTTTCCCTGGACTTTATACAGAAATCCAAAACCACGCGGCCACTGTGCGACCTAATATCTCTTAATTGTCAGCAATGTGAAATAGTTCCTTTTTAGCAGGTCTGACTTTGGGGGGAAACTCAAAACAATAATAGTGAGTTTTTTGTTGAAATTTTGAAGGTAATCAAAGTAGCAGCCATTTCTCTAGACTGTGAACTCAGCTATAGCCCCATGCTGGCCAAGGAGAGGAAATATCCTTCTTTATCGATTCTTTTCCTTTTTCGGGGAGAAACGCAGCATGGTGTCCACCATATTATGAAGTCTATTAAGCAGACACTAACTTGTTGGCACGGGAAGGGGAAAGAAAAATTATGTACTTGGAACAGCGGGGCGCTTGGGCAGTCTCGGGCCAGGACTGATACCAGCACATGCTCCACCAAGATTTGACCCAGGTGGCCACACTTTTGTGCGGCCGCTTTGCTGCTAATCAACCAGAATCCAGAGGCCAACTAGACTACTTTTGGTTCCAGAAACTGCCTGCTGCCATGTCTCTAGACTGTGAACTAAGCCATAACCCCATGCCGGCCGAGAACGGGAAATATCCTTCTTGCTCATTTTTTTTTTCCCTTGTCGGGCGGCGTGGCGTCAGCCATATTATGAGGATGATTAAGCAGGCATGAACTTGGTGGCGCAGGAAAGAGGAAAAAAAAAGAGTTATATACTTGGAACAGCAGGACTTCATTTCTCTTCATTCTTAGCAATGGAAAACTAACTATCAAATGCTTCCTTGGCAGTAGGACTGTCTTTTTTGGGGGAGAAACTCCAACAACAATAGTGAGTTTTGTGTTGAAGTATGGAATGTAATCAAGGTAAAGAGAAAATGAAGTGAAATTTATCAGTTACGCAGGCGGGGGTCAGGGGCCAAGCGGGGAGGTATACTAGGGTTTTTGGTGGTGGAATATGGGCCCTGGAAAAGGGATGGGTGTTTGAGTATTGTATAACTGAGACATAAGCCTAAGAACTTTGTAACTTTCCACATGGTGATTCAATAAAAAAAAAGAAATAAAAATTGTTGAACTTTGATTTTTTTCTAAATCAGCTCAGAATTTTGCTAGTTAACAAAGGAAAAATAGAGAAAAAAATCTAAACTTAAGTAACCAAAATGGTTCCACAATACTGACCTGTTACTTCTAGTAATTGTAGCACAACAATACACATATGTATTTTTGAATCGATGTGTTTGTGCTCTTGGATTAGATGCCAAGTAATGGATTTTCTGGGTGTTATGTACTTTTCTTGAGATGTCTCCATACTGTTTTCTATAAAAGCTGATGTAGATAGTATATCCACCAATAGTAATTGAGTTTTTTCACCACACTCCCACAAATACCTGTTGCTTGCACTCTTTATTGTTTAAACTATTTTTATTGTTGTGAGATATCTCATTGTCAAATTAATTTGCATTTCCCTGAAAAAAATATAAATGAACATTTTTTTATTACATGCCTACTGGAAATCATATACCTTCCTTGGATATCTATATGTTCACCACTTATCCCCATATTTTTTGAGGAAGTTATTGGTTATTTTATTTATATATGAGCTTTATGAGAGCTTCATATATCTTTGACTTTAATCCTTTATCTATTTATGATGCAAAAACATGTTTTTACTATACAGTTGGTATCTTTGTTGCTTGTTATACTTTGTTTGGGGGCCACACTTTGCAATGCTCAGGGATTATTCCTGGGCTCTGTGCTTAGGTATCAGTCCTGGCTGTTTTGGGGGACCATATGGGGTCCCAGGGTTGGAATCCAGGTTGTTTGGACTCAAAACAAGCTCTCCACTCATTGTACTGTCACTCCAATCCAAGTGAGGTCTAATTTTATTTTATTTTATTTTATTGGTTTTGGGTGTTTGGGGGGGGGTTGTGTGTGTGGGGAGGGCACACACAATGATGCCCAGAGGTTACTCCTGGTTCTACACTTAAGAATCACTTCTGACAGTGCTCAGGCACTATTTGGTACCTGACGGGGACTGAACACCAGGGGTCCAATTGCCTTACTCATTTTGCTATTCCTCCAGCTCCAGTGTCTTTTTATTCTAGTTAAGGCTTATTGGGCTGGAGAAATAGCACAGCGGTTGGGCATTCGCCTTTCACACGACCGACCCATGTTCAATTCCTCCGCCCGTCTCAGAGAGCCTGGCAAGCTACCAAGAGTATTGAGCCCACGCAGCAGAACCTGGCAAGCTACCCGTGTGTATTGGATATGCCAAAAACAGTAACAATAAGTCTCTCAATGAGAGACATTACTGGTGCCTGCTCGAACAAATTGATGAGCAACGAGGTGACAGTGACAGTGACAGTGAAGGTTTATTACCCATATAAAACTTTTGAGTTAGATTCAACTTGCTACATAATTATAATTTGTTAATTTTCTGTTATCATCTTGTTAATAAAATCTAGTCATAGTGTTATCTCTGAGATTCCTACCCTGGAGAGTTCTCCTTATGTTATTTCCTGAACTGATTTTGTGAAAACTTGTCTAATGTTGAAGTTTTTAATCCATTTTGATTTAACTTTTGTTTTTTATGTGAGATAGATGTAATAATTTTTCATTTGATTATTAAGTATTCCCATTATCACTCGTTGAAGAGATTTTCCTTTGGCCTCTTCATAAATCAACTCATTTGTATCACTTCTTGAACTTTTTGTTAAAATCAAGTGTAATATTTATCTTATTGGCCATGAGCTCTTTTGACTACTCCATAAGATAACACAGAAGTTTTTATGTTATTATATTATGTGAAATATAATGTAAAGACTATAAGTGGAAAATAGGATGTATTTATTCATTCACTCATTATATTTTTATTAAATTTGGTTTTTGCCACAAGTATGGATCTATGCCGTAGGTACTTGGCACTGTGGAATAGATTTGAGAGAAACAAATCTGTACTCCCAAAACACATATAAAGATTATGAACAAAATTACCTCCAAATAAAAGTTTTATAAAAGGAAAAAAATAAAAAGTCCAAAAGAAATGTAATTTCTTCTCTTTAAGTTTATATCATAACTCTAGACCATATTAATAAGGAAAGACAAATCTGTATTTGTCCTGTATCATGGATTTATTTCCAGTTACAAAGGATCTTCTTCACAGAAGTATCACAATCTATATAATGATTGTTTGTGTCTGAGGAAAATATATGTACTACCTTAATGTGAAATTATACTTATTTGTTGTTGCTTACAGTAGGCAGGCATAAATATATTTACTGATGCAATACATCAAAACTACTTAGTCCTGAGCAGTTACACTGATGTGATCTCTCGCATCTAAGAATTTTCCTATTGAAGTAAACTATATTCCTTCTAGTGGGGATTGATTGATATAAAATTCAATTATCCTTTTATAATTTTTCTATTTCATAACAAAAAATTTACAAATTTACTGAATAGATACAAGGATGCCCACTCTCACCACTTCTGTTCAGTACAGTACTGGAAGTTCTGGCAATAGCAATTAGACAAGAAAAAGATATTAAGAGCATCCAGAAAGGAAAAAAGAAATAAAACTCTCACTATTAGCAGGTGATATGAACTATATTTAGAGAACCCTAAAATCTCTACCAAGAATCCTAGAAACAATAGACTTGTATAGTAAATTTGCAGGCTATAAAATCAATTCCCTAAAGTCCATGGCTTTCCTACATGCAAATAATAAGAGAGAAGAAAGTGACATGAAAATAGCAATCTCGTTCACAATTGTGCCTCAGAAAATCAAATACTGTAGGATTACATAGCTTCAGGTAGTTTAGGTTTATTGGGTTACTCCTGTCACAGTGCTCCCATTCCTCTGTGTTTATTTGTAGCTTCTTTCTTAGTGTTCTGTTGACTTGTGGATGATGTTTTTCTCTTCTCCTTGAGTCCTTTGCACAGTTTATTCAGAGCAAGTCCTTTTTGTATGGACAAAGAAAGACATTTAATTGGCTTTGAATATTATTAATTCCCAGGCATCTGCTTTCTTGACTGTAGCCTTGGTTGCCCTCAGTTCCTAGCCCTCTAAAAGGCAGGGTCCCAACGGGGGACGAGACAGACCCAAGGCAAGCTGTAAGTTATGTGCTACCCTGGCATCGAGATGGGCCTGGCCAAAGAGCCTCATTCTTAACTGTAAATTAAGAGTCTGATCGTGGACAAGTGCTGTCATGATCTTAAAGTAATGACGAGACTAGGACCCTGCTAGGGATAGGAAAGACTAATCTGGCCTGGGCACTGTAGTCTGAGATTGAGATGACCCCAGGAGAGCAATTCTAAAAGTTTAATGCGTCTCTTGCTATGCCCATATAAAACTCATATGTTTGTTGGACAAGGAGAAGAGAAACACAACCATGGGATTTCATCATTGATGGGTCCTGCTGAAAGAGAGAATAGGTGTTCTGCTATTGTTATTGAACCTTTTAAGCTTGAATTGTTACATTGTAGATTCCAGGCTCTGGCCCAGCCTAGTCTTTGGGATGTAGATTTCAGGTGCTGCCTGGTTTGTAATTGACAATGTAGATTTCATGTGGCAGCCCAGCCCAGTCTTTGGTATGTAAATCCAAGTGCTTTTCAGCCCAAGGAAGGCTTAGGTTTTATATCTTCTTTCCGGAGGCCTAGATTACTGGCCTGCAGATACAAGAGAATAATGTTGCCTCAATGTTCTTCCTGTAAGATCTTTTGGTGCCTTTGGTGATGTCAATGCACTGCGCCATGAGCAAAAAGGGGTTCCGAGAGAGAGAGACATAGGGAAGGAGAGACTAGAGAAGGAAGCTGAGTAGGTCCAGAGAGAGGCTGGAGCTGGGAGTGGTCCTCGTTCTTCCTTCTTAACCACCGACCGTACTGTTCCAGTCCACGGTGAGACTTACTTTTTTACAAAATACCTCAGAATCAGCTTAACTAAGGAAGTAAAGGACCTGTATAAAGAAAACTACAAAACGCTACTTCACAAAATAAAAGAAGACACAAGAAAATGGAAAGATATCCCCTGCTCACGGATTGGGAGAATTAACATTGTCAAAATGGCAATACTCCCCAAAGCATTATACAGATTCAATATGATCCCTATAAGGGTACCCATGACATTCTTCAAAGAAGTTATCAAACACTCCTGAAATTCATTTGGAACAACAAACCCTCACGAATAGCAAAAGCAATTCTGAAGAAAAAAAAAAGATGGGAGGCGTTAACTTCCTCAAACTCTACTACAAAGCAGTAATAATTAAAACAGCATGGTACTGGAAAAAAGGCAGAGCAGCAGACGAATGGAACACGGTGGAATATCCTTATACACACCCTCAAATATATGATTACTTACTCTTTGATAAGGGAGCAAGAAATGTGAAGTGGAGCAAGAAAAGCCTCTTTAACAAGTGGTGCTGGCAAAATTGGACAACTACCTGCAAAAAACTGGGTTCAGATCTCTACCTAACACCGTGTACAAAAATCAGATCAAAATGGATTAAAGACCTCAACATCAGACCAGAATCCATAAAATACATTGAAGACAAGGTTTGCAAAACCTTCCATGACATTGAAGCTAAAGGTATCTTCAAAGATGACATGCCATTGGTCAAGCAAGGGAAACAGAGATAACAAATGGGACTATCCTAACTAAGAAGCTTCTGTACCTGAAAAGAAACAGTGACAAAAATACTAAGAAAGTCAACAGAATGGGAAAGAATATTTACCCAATACCCATGGGATAAGGGGTTGATAACAAGGACATACAAGGCACAGTTGAACTCTACAAAAGGAAGACATCCAACCCCATTAGAAAATGGGGCAATGAAATGAACAGAAACTTTCTCAAAGAAGATATCCGAATGGCCAAAAGGCACATGAAAAAGTGCTCTTCATCAGTAATCATCAGGGAGATTCAGATCAAAACAACAATGAGATATCATCTTACATCACAAAGACTGGCCCACATCCAAAAGAACAAAAGCAACTGGTGTTAGCACTGATATGGGGAGAAAAGAACTCTCCTTCACTGCTGGTGGGGATGCTGACTGGTTCAGCCCTTTTGGAAAACAGTATGGATGATCCTCAAAAAAATTAGAAATTGAACTCCCATTTGACCTAGAATATACCACTTTTGGTAATATATCCTTGAGAGTCAAAAGAGTATAGTAGAAATAACATCTGTACTTGTATGTTCATTGCTATTGTTTACAATAGCCAAAATCTGGAAAAAACTCTAGTGCCCAAGAACAGATGATTGGTTAAAGAAACTTTGGTACATCTACACAATTGGAATACTATGCAGTTGTTAGAAAAGATGAAGTCATGAAATTTGCCTATAAATGGATCAACATGGAAAGTATCATGTTAACTGAAATGAGCCATAAAGAGAGGGAGAAACATAGAAAGATCACACTCATCTGTGGAATATAAAGTAACAGAATGGGAGACTAATACCCAAGAATAGTAGAGATAAGGACCAGGAGGTCTATTCCCTGGTTTGGAATCCAGCTTCAAATGCTGGGGGGAAAGGTAGCTCAGATAGAGAAGGGAACACCAAGTAAAGGATATTTGGAGGACCAACTCTGATAGAAAGATGTGAGCCGAACGTAGATTATAGATCAAACACAATGACCACTCAATGCCTCTAGTGAAAACTACAACACCCAAAAGGAAAGAGAGAACAAAAGGGAATTCCCTGCCACAGAGGCGGGGTGGGGTGGGGGTGGGGTTGGGGTGGTGTGAAGGATACTGGGATCATTGGTGGTGTAGAATGGGTACTGGTAGAGGGATCTTGATCTTTGTATGACTGACATGCAAGCACGAAAGTTTGTAAGTATGTAGCTGTATTCCACAGTGATTCACTAATAAATTTTTTTAATTACTGAATAGAAATTTTAATGGAGAAACACATACATGATCAAAATACACAAGATAGCTAGACAGGGCTGGGGTGGGGGGATGGCATAAGAAAAATATAAGACTTATGGCCACATAGATACAAAATGGCATATTGAAATAATTTGTTTCTTGTTGCACATTTTTTGTTTGTAGTTGTGTTTGTGGCAGTAGTGAGCATGTCAGGTGATTGTCAAACTTGTTTTCCCAGGAATCCTAATTAGTGGTACCAGTGGTCCAACCCAATGATTTGGGGAGGTGTTGAAGATCAAACACAGTATTTCACACATGCCAGAGATGTGCACTACCACTGAACCACAGCCATACCCTTCCAAATGCTTTTCTTTTGTACAACAACAATGCATACAGAATATAAAACATAAGAGAAGTGATAATCTCACCTTTCATGTTCTTCCACACTGAATATATCAAATACTTTTAGTTAGTTCTTTTCTGAATAGCATGAATATGAATAATATGGGCTCTTTTTTCATGGCTTCTGGAGAATTTTCAGTCACAATTTAAATGTGCAATTCAAATTCATATACATCTATCATAGACACTATTTCATATGATCACGTTTGTAGTTTCAATTAACCCATACATCCCTGAAGATTGCTACTACACCTGTTATTTTACATTCGAACACTGTGGCTCACAGCAGTGATCCCTCAGTCAAATAACAATCTTGGAATCTCTAGAATCAGGATATTACCCGCTAGATTGCTCTGCCTCAAGATGACTGCAACAATGCATTATTTTGAGATACCATATTTAACAGGAGTAATATTTTCTGAATAATCATTAGCACATTATAATAAGAACAGGTTAAACAATAATTAATGGAAGTGTAAAGCAAAAAATAGACTGCAAGAAAAATGGTAAAGGATACATTAACTACCAGGTGGTATGGACTCATTATATACACTATTTGCATTCAAGAAATAAGTCACCAACTCCATTTAATATAGAAAATAAATCTTCATCTTCAATCAGTCCTTCAATTTTAAGAACATATAATAAATATTAGGAAATGTTTTAATGGATATTGTAATACAGAATTGAGACTGAATACTTATTATGTGAAGATATAATTAAAAAACACTCTATCTATACAAGACACTAGTAGAATTATACAAGAAAGAAAACCCTCCAACCTCATCAAAAAATGGGGAGAATAAATGAACAAAATTTTCCTCAAAAAAGAAATACAAATGGCTAAAAGGCACCTGAAAAAAAGGTTCCACATCGCTAGTCATCAGGGAAATGCAAGTCAAAACAACAATGAGATATCATCTCACACCACAGAGACTGGCACACATTCAAAAGAACAAAAGCAACCAGTGCTGGTGTGGATGTGGGGGGAAAGGGTCGCTCCTTCACTGTTGGTGGGAATTCCGACTAGTCCAGCCTTCCTGGAAAACAATATGGACAGTCTTTCTAAAACTAGAAAGTTATCTTCCATATGACCCCGCAATACCACTTCTAGAAATATTTCCCAAGGATGTAAAAAAGCACAGTATAAATGATATCTGTACCTATATGTTCATTGCAGCACTGTTCACAATAGCCAAAATCTGGAAACAACCCAAGTGCCCTAGAACAGATAACTGATTAAAGAAACTTCGGTACATCTACACAATGGAATACTATGCAGCTGTTAGGGGAGGAGATGAAGTCATGAAATTTGCTTATAAATGGATATATATGGAGGTAGACATGCTAAGTGAAATGAGTCAGAAAGAGAGGGACAGACATAGAAGAAACTGCACTCATTTGTGGAATATAGAATAACATCACATGAGGATGACACCAAGGGCCAGGAGGATTGCTCCATAGCTGGAAACCTGCTTTATGAGCAGAGGGGAGAAGGCAGATGGAATAGAGAAGGGATCACTAAGAAAATGATGGTTGGAGGAATAAGTCAGGATGGGAGATGCGTGCCGAAAGTAGATAATGGACCAAACATGATAACCTTTTAGTGTCTGTGTTGCAAGCCATAATGCCCAAAGGTAGAATGAGTATGGGAAATATTGTTTACCATGGAGGCAGGGGGAGGTTGGGAAAGTGGGGGGTGCATACCAGGGATATTAGTGGTGGGGTGTAGGATGACATTACTTTGTCCTCTCCCCTCCTTGCCACGAGGAGTTTGTTCCAGTTTTTCCCGGAGTTTAGGCTTACCCCAGTCTCACCCATCAAGGCGTTCCCGAATCTCTCCCATCCCTTTGTTTAGCTGTAATCATTTCTCTATGGTCTCTTCCCCAAAAAGAGTTAATCAGCTTCTCCCCCTAATCTGATTCTGCTAATTTGTAAGGACAGACCTTCCTAGGATACTGAACATATATTATAAGTTAATATTGCCTTTCCTTTCTCCTCTTCTTGTGCCTTTTGAATAATATACTTTAAAGCAATGTCCTTTTTGTATGGACATGAGAAGATAATATTATGCTTTTGTAACTTGGGATTTAATCGGCCTCGAATATTATTCCCTCCCTGGCATCTGCTTTCTCCACTTAAGCCTCAGTTGCCCTCAGTTCCTAGCACCCCAAAAGCAGGGTCCGGACAAGGGACCAGACAGATCCAGGGCAAGCGGTGAGTTATGTGCTACCCTGGCATCGAGATGGGCCTGGCCAAAGTGCCTAATTCTTAACTATAAGTTAAGAGCTTGATCATAGACAAATGCTGTCATGATCCAAAAGTAATGATGAGTCTAGGACCCTGCTAGGGATAGGAAAGACTGATCTGGCCTGAACACTGTAATCTAAGATTGATATGGCCCCAGGAGAGCAATTCTATAAGCTTTAATGCATCTCTTATTGTGTCTATACAAAATGATTAATATTATGAATGCTTATATGTTTGCTGGATGAGAAGAGGAGAAACACACTCATGGGACTCCACCCCTGGGTGGATTCTCCTGCTGAAAGGGAATTAAATTCTAGGAGAAGCACCCCCTAAGGGAAAGGAACCTCAACCTTATTGATGGTGACCACACCTATGTGTACACCCCAACCCCCTCATGCTGGGGAGATTTAACTAGGCTGTAAGAGTAGGTGGGGGGGCCAGATCCACAGATCCAGAGAGAGATCGAGAGCCGGGAGAGAAGCAGAGAGAGAGAATGAAATAAACTGATCGAGCAACTAGTTTGGCTTTCTTCCTTCCGTCGCCTGCCCTTGACCGAGAGCCCATACACAGCGATTCCAGAGCACCGAACGCGGGCGGTGAGACACAGCCACCTGGAGAGCCTGCGAGTGCACACGCCCCTCAGCGTGCTTAGTTTTTTACAGTGGGGAATGTGCACTGATAGAGGGAAGGAGGTTTGATCATTGTATGATTGTAACCCAAACATGAAAGCTTGTAACTATCTCACGGTGATTCAATAAAATTTAAAAAAATAAACACCATCACAAATGAAAAAGGAAGTTCCATTAAATGTTTTTTATTCTATATCTTTTATTTTATAGGTAAGATAGTATATCAAAGAGAAATCAACTTGAGTAAATTAAAGAAAGAGGAGAGTCTAATGATAGAAAACTTCAGACATAGTATCATGGTCATTAACAGTGAAATGTTGGCATGGATTGAGCAATTTCCTTCACACCATATTAGTGCTGGGGAATTGATTGGCAATTAAAAGAACTTGTAGAATTAATTAGCACAGGCTCCCAGTGGAAATGAAAACTTATTGTTGTCCTTGTGAACTCTGAGCAATCAGTGATGAGCATATACCTGCACTGCAGCCCGCTGGGAACAAAAAATAAATAGATTCATCATGAGGGTCACCCTTCTAGGCTGTTCTAGGAAAAATTACTTTGCCTTTCTTTGACAAATACCTTGGAGTATATAGTGATTTGGAACCCAAATATAAATTTTTGTTGCAATCAAAGAAATAAATCCCAGGATCAATAACTCACAATAGTTCTGACATTTCCTGGGGTCAAGAATTATAAGTCTGCAGGAAAAACATTCTGCTCAGAAGTATCACAGAGAGAAATGGGAAAACAGTCACCAACAGTATTTTATTTTCAATTACAACAAGGAAGGTCAGGATAAGCAATTTTATTGTACCTTACAAATTAATGAACTACTTAGATTTTAGACCCAAAGCCAATGGTCTAATGTATGATATCTGAGGAACTCATAAACACAAATAATGCAAAAAAACCCAAAAAACCTCTCATCAATAATGAATTGCAGAAAGTACCTTTATTTAATGGTGGGTATGGTGAGGCTCACAATCACACCTTAACTATTTTTCACTTTTAAGAATTTCCTTTATTAACTTTGATTAAATATAATTGGAAGATTACAGAACTTAATAGTGCATCTAGAAATTGTGTGAACTGTATCCCTAGTATATATCAATGCATCTACATACATTCTGCCTCTCTCGCCAGGCTGTCTTCACTGGGACACCTCAGAGGGGGGGCGGTTTGAGTTTCCCTCCCCACCCCAAGCAGAGCCTTGGCAGCTGAAAACCTCCAGAACCCAGCCACAGCCATGTTCAAGGCCACCCAGCCACAGCCATGCTCAAGGACACTCTCCACACGTTCAGATGAGCCTCACCCATAGAGGAACTGACAGAGGAACCCAGGTATGCAGGACCCATGGTTGAGATCTCTAAGCCTGCTCAGATCGGGACTGGGCCTCCTCCACCCAGGTCCCCCATATTCCAGTAACTTGGCAGCCACACCCACAAACTGCCTCCAATGCCATGTAATCTCATCAACAGCCAAGATCCAGAAACTATAAAACAAACCTCCCAGAAGAAAGTAATGCAGAATCTTGCACAGCAGAACCTGGCAAGCTATCTGTGGCATATTTGATATGCCAAAACTAGTAACAATAATGGGCCTCATTTTCCTTCTCCTGAATGTGACAGGGATGAATAAGACGTCACTGGCACCCACTCGAGCAAATTGATGAGCAACTTGACCACAGTGATACAGTGATCTATATATATGATTTTATGAATTAATGTTATGTCAGTAAAATGCAAATATTAATTAAGAGGAATATAAATACAAATTAAAATAATAAATAGGTCTTCCCAAAGGAGCGTGTGGCAGCATCATTAGAACATAGCTTCTGGTATCAAGTTATGAATGATGTTGAGGAGTCATATATAAAAATACCCCAGAAACAGAAGCCTTGATTTCTATTCTTGGCAATGGCAGATATTATCTTGCAATTGCTCTTGCAAACCCTTAACTCTAACTTAAAAATTTAAGTTTAAAATGACTACAGGAGACCAAGAAGGTCAGATAGATAAACTAGAACCAGAGTGAACCAGAAAGTCCATGCCATAACTAAAAGGAACGGGCCTTTTACAGTCCCAAGTGATTGTTGCCAAAGCCCATATTTTCCAACATTTCTATATAGTTCTAAACATAATTTTTATGTGAAATACTCTGATTTATACATTTTAGCATCTAATTCAATACTTTAGAAATATTGTAATTATCAAAGCACACTTGGCCTAGATATAGCTCAAAATCTCACCTTAACTATTTTTGGTTTTGAGTTTGTTTTGTTAACTTTCATTAAACAGAATTGGAATATTAAAGAACATGATGGTACATCTAGAAAGACCTAAAGCTGTGTTCGACACTAATAAAATGATAGCATAGCTACAAAGTTATAGTCCACAGTCAGTATTTTTCTCTTGATGATCTTAGATGAGTTAAAAAATTTAGGACTAGTAGTTATAAATACTAGTTCACTTTAAAATTTTTTAAAAGAATCATTCTAATATTTAAAAAAATTAATTAGACTGGAGTGAGAGATTAATTGGCTGTACATAGTCAGTGTATGCAGAAAGAACAGGTTTCTGGTGCACTGGTGCCATACGGTCTCCCAGCAGCACCAACAGTCACCCCAAAGACAGAACTGAGAGTAATCCTTGAACACGACTGAGCATAGCCCAAAAGCAAAACAGATAAACAAACATGTTAAAATTATCATTGACTTCCATATAATATGTATTTTACTATTGAATAAATGTTCAAAATTCATGTGGCACTCTGGCTCTGATCTTTCATTTTAGTAACATTTCTGATGAACTACATCAAATTTCATGAAATTTCTATAGCATTTTTTAGATACAATAAGATAATATATTTAAAATGTCTATAATGTTTTGAGTGTTATGCAAATGTTAAGATGAGAAGTAACAGTGTGTAGACCAATCTGATTCATCATAAACTTCTACGTCAGATGAAAATTTTCTAAAGAAGAATTAAAATCATTAAAAATGAATATCACTATATCACTGTCATCCCGTTGTTTGTCGATTTACTTGAGTGGGCACCAGTAACGTCTCTATTACACTCAGCCCTGAGATTTTAGCAGCCTCTCCTTACTTGTCTTTCCCAACAATTGGAGGCTCTTTCAGGGTCAGGGGAATGGGAATGAGACCTATCGCTACTGTTTTTTGATATATCGAATATGCTACAGATAGCTTGCCAGGCTCTGCCTGTGTGGGCAGATACACTCGGAAGCTTGCTGAGTTTTCTGAGAGGTATATATATATATATATACATATGTTACTATATTTGAGATATGAATATGCCACGGGGAGCTTGCCCAATTCCCCCCTGTGGACAATAAACTCTCAGTAATTTGTCAGGTTCTTCAAGAGGGAGAACTAGGCTATTATATGTCACTTCTGGGAGCTTGGTTTTAGTTTCCGAATGTTGGCCATTGATGGGATTACACGGCTCCAGGGGCAGTTTCTGGGTGTGACTGCCTAGCTACTGGAAAATGGGGGATCTGGGTGGAAGAGGACCAGTCCCAATCTGAACAGCCTTGGAGATCTCGGCCCCGGTTCCCACACACCTGGGTTCCTCTGCCGGTTCCTTCATGCTGAGGCTTGTCTGAACATATGGAGATTGGCCTTGAGCAGGCTGTGGCTGGGTTCCAGAGGTCTTCAACTTTCAAATCTCTGCTTGGGGCGGGGAGGGAAAGGCAACCCGTCTCTTTCGAGGGGCCCCGGTGAAGACATCCAGGCACGGGGGACAAGAGACTCTGCGTTGCTCTTTTCTGGGAGTTTGGTTTTATAGTCTCTGGATATTGGCCGTTGATGGGATTACAATTAATTATTAGTTATTGATTATTGATTATTAATTAAATTAATAAAATAAGCAAAAGTAACAAAAAAGCAAAGCCTAATAAAAATATATATACCTCTGAAAATATAAATAAAGACAATAAGAAGACAAAAAGAGCACAGACATTTCTATGTAGACAAGAGGAAAGATTAGCAAGGAAGAATATAAAAACTTAGAATTAGGAGGGAATAATAATAATTACTTTTGGATATTTTAATATTTGACAAGAATTCTCATAATTCTAATTTCCTTTTAGACCTATTTTCTTTCATGCCAAAAGACATTCAAAATTACTGCTAAATTTCATTTTGTAGGAGGATAGACATAGTAAACAATGGGGAAATGAGGAACTTATAATTTTATTTTTGTTTTCCCTTTGGGGGCCACACCTGGTGATGGTCAGAAGTTACTTCTACTCTTTGCTCAAGAATTACTTCTGGTGGTGCTCAGGGAACCATGTGTGATTCCAAGGATGGAACCCTGGTCAGCAGCGTGCAAGATAAATATGCCCTACTTACTATACCATAGGTCTGACCCCAATGGAAGTTTTTAAAAATAAAGTCAGTGGTGTCAAACGGACGTGGAAATTCTCAGCATGCGCCATGAAAAACAAGCAGCACTCACTGACTGCAGGGAGAACTCAGGTTTATCACTTTGGTGGACAGGACTGAGTTTATGCTGGAAAGACTGGGCCCTTGACCAGAAGTGCCAGTGAAAGATAAGACAGTGGGTAGGTGTGCCTCTCATGCTGAATACCCAGGTTTTGCTCCATATCCTATGTGGTTCCCCAAACTCACCAGAATTCCTACTTGCAGAGCCAGGAGTAACCCCTGAGCATCAATAGGGGTGCCCCTCCTTTCTCCCCACAGTCCCCCTCCAAAAAAAAAAAAGGAAGCCTGGGCCAGGACAAGAGTCAATATGCTATTTTTAGGGGCACCTCGTGGAGAAGCGGCAGTGTTAGGCAGCTAGCAAATGTGCAAGAGGAAATTTATTTTGGACCGCACATTCTGAGCAATTTGGTGTTGTTGATTCTGTGAGTGCTGCAAATCAGTCACGGGGCACGGGGACAAAATGTCCTACAAGTTGGTCTGCAAGTGCATTCTTCTATTTCTTTTTTTAGAATCCTGTGCATATCGGTCATCTGGACTTTTTAAGAAATGAAACTATGACCGTCTCAAAAAGATCCCAAATGCAGTATGTGATTACATCATGTTACCCAGACTCTCCTGCCCCTCGCTGTTTCTGCTTCCCTATGTTAGTTTGCTTGAAATGTGTGTTAGTCTGCTTTCCTCATCAAAATCACATTAAACACCAGTGATTTTATCCAAAATATATTTTAAATTTAATAAAATTTAAACATGTTTTGCCCCATTGAGCTTTTCTTTTCCTTTTAGTATTTCATATTTTCTAAAACACAGGTGCAGCCCAAAACAAAATTAAGACTTAGGTTGTATTTCTTTGGGTGAACTTCATAAAGGTTTTATGGATATTTTTTAACATTTACACTTAAATAATTATTATACCTGTTATTTTCCCAAGTTGAAACACGCATCTGGTTTTAATTAGGAAAACAAGAAAACAGCATCTGGAGATTAGGCCTGGTTGCCCATAGAAATATTAGAAACAGTAACAATGAAAATTCCGTTTATGCCAATACCCCACTTCAGAAATAAGACCTTCTTAATGAGTTATAAAATGTTCCACTCTGGCTAATATGGCATTAATATCTTACAGTGATGGATATTATAACCCATAAAGGCACTATAATGAGCTTCACAGTTCTGTTTAAATGTCCAGAAATTCCTCTTTTAGAAATCTGTGACTATGGCTGAGCAAATCTTGATAACCTGTGGACTGAAATAAATATGTTCTTCCCTATGTCCCACTACAAACTTGCTACTAACGTCCAGCTCTTTTCTCCATTTCTTAACATCTTTAGCCAAGGATTCCTTCCTTTTATCAGCAACCTCCCCACCTCACGTGAAATACCCTACCACTGTGCTATCTCTCCAGTTCCAGCCATCTCAGTTTTTTAAAATAAAGTATATAATTATCTCACAACAGACTTTGTTTAAAAAAATCTCTATTTACCCATCACTTGTCCTACCAATCTTTTAAATCTCTCTCAAACTTCAAAAAGTGCCACAATGTATTTATTTCCTAACCTTCTACCTTGATCCTACTGTATCTGATTTCTGCATCACCAAACTACAAAACTTCTCACTAATATAGCAAATGATATATATATATATGTGTATCATATACTCATATACACACATATATGTGTATGCATTTGTATAGGCAGATAAATATGGAAAATTCAAGTCAGTTTCTAAAAATCTTGGTAGCACTTGGTATTTCTTCTTATACTCTTTAAAAAAAGATCATTTGTGATATTTCTCCCATTTTTCTTCCTGTATTTTCTTACATTAACACTTAAATGTAGGTATTGCTTTTATAGTCTCTCATTAACTTCCTACTCTTGTCACCTTACATCTCATCCTGGGTTACAATCATATTTCATAGTCTATTAACTCCATTAAATTAACTCCAATTCTCATCTCAGCTTCTGGCCAGAAGTTTTTACTTGAAAAATCTGAACAATTCATCCAAAATTTTCTTTCACATTTGAGTCCGATCCTTTCAACATTGAGAACTAAGATGAGATGTAGTCACTACGTACTCTTTAAGGAAAAAAGAGGTACTAGTGAGCAGGGCACTTGCCTTCCATGTGTTCAATACCACGCACCCAATATGGACCCAGAGTTCTTCCAAAAGGGACCCTTGAGCAAAGAGTTAGAAATAATCCTGAGCATTTCTGCCAACCAAAAAAAATATAAGGATGTATATCAATAAGGATTTAAAATTTTTCATCACTTTCATTTGTTAATCCATTCGTATCAAATTATTTTATATAGTTATTTGTTTCTCACATTTTCCAATGAATAATTTTGAAGTATCAAAAATACAAATTAATCAAATACAAATAAAAATTAATCAAATACAAATACAAATTAATCAAAACTATTAATTTGTATGATATGCTTATCATACAAATCAAAACACGTGACTTTCTACTATTAAGCCCCACCATAGTAAACCCTCCCATAAGTCTCAAACATCATTCCTTACATTTGGACTGATCTAACCTTCTTTCATCTGTGTATCTTTTAAAAAACTTAATTCAAAGCTAATGTCCCTCAGAACTGTTTTCTGATGTATTCATCTAAATTCTCCTTTATTATCTTATTAGTCACCTGTAATTATTATCACAATTACAAAACATATTTTCAAAATTGATTGCTGCTAAGATAATTAAAGTTGACCTAGTCACTGTCCTTGCATAAACTAGATACCCACCTCTTTCTTTGAATATGTGAAGTTTCTGATCTTAGTAAAGTTCGTTTAATTTATAATAGCTGAGTATAAAACATTGTATAATTGCAAGATGCATTAATGTACTAACTGTATGATTGCACTAATGATATGAGTGTGATCTTATGTATGCTATTTAATCTCTTTAAGATTTATGTACAATGTAACTATCTTGTCTTCTGACCAGTACCCATAGGGCAAACTTTCCTGCTTCTTCTTACAAGGTTCTTAGCACGTTTACATCGTATTTCTTTGTAAGCTTAGGATAACATTGGTTTATCCTTTCTGCGTTGCCACAGGGAGCTTAGGTTTATTGAATTACTCTCATCACAATGCTCCTATTTCTTTTTGTTTTTTTGTAACCTCTTTCTTTGTGATCTGCTTCCCCAACCGGTCAATCATCTTTATCTCATAGTCAGACTTCGTTAACTTGTAAATATTGCTTTTTCTCTTCTTATGTTCTTTGCATAGTTCAAAGCAATGTCCTTTTTGTATAGACACAGAAAGACAGTTAATGCTATGCTTTTGAAACTTGGAAGTTAATTGGCTCCAAATAATATTCACTCTTGGACATCGTTTTTTCGATTTAAACCTCAGTTGCCCTTATTTCCTAGCATCCCAAAAGCAGGGTCCCAAGGAGGGACTGGATGGACCCAGGGCAAGCTGTGAGCTACTCTGGCATCAAAATATGCCAGGCCAAAGTGCCATAATACTTAACTATAACTTTAGAGCATGGTTATGGACAAATTTGTCATGATCCAAAAAGTAACAACTAGGGGCCGGAGCGATAGCACAGCGGGTAGGGCGTTTGCCTTGCACGCGGCCGACCCGGGTTCGATCCCCGGCATCCCATATGGTCCCCCAAGCTCTGCCAGGAGTAATTCCTGAGTGCAAAGCCAGGAGTAACCCCTGAGCATCGCTGGGTGTGACCCAAAAAGCAAAAAAAATAAAAAAAATAAAAAAAATAAAAAAACAAAAAGTAACAACTAGATTAGGAAAGATTAATCTGGCATGAGCACTGTAGTCTGGGATCTATAGCGAGATGCCCCCAGGAGAGCCACCCTACAAGCTTAATGTATATCTTACTGTGTCCATACAAAATGACTAACATATTAAGAAGTAGAATTAAGATAATTGTTTATATAATTGTTGGACTAAGGGAAGGAGAAATGGACCCAAGGTGTTATTTCGTCCTTGAGCAGATTTTCTGGCTGCAGAACATCAGAAAGGGCTTTGATATGTTGATTGTGCTACCTGGCCTAGGTGTGGTTGCTACCACCAAGAGGGAGTTGTGAGAGACTAGAGACATAGCATTAACTGTCTTTCTGTGTCTATACAAAAAGGACATTGCTTTGAACTATGCAAAGAACATAAGAAGAGAAAAGCAATATTTACAAGTTAACTCACCATTTCAGGATGGTGAGTTGGAGTGCGGAGAGACTAGCAAGGGGGACAGGAGGAGATAGGAATGAGGGGCTTAATGAGATTGGAACTGGCACGTGGGAGGAATGGAAATGGCAGCTGATCACCAACCAGCCTGGCCCTCGTTTCCTCCTTCATCTGCCCATGGCATTGGTCATCCCAGATGGGGAAGTGACCTGAGATGACCAAACAGAGGCAGCGAGAGAGAGCCGCAGGATTCCTAATCGTCCGGTGTTGTCAACTTTTCTTTATTGTAGCCATGAGCTATAAGTGCTAAAGTAGCTAATGGTGCCTTTTAGTATATGCAACAAATATTTGATCAGACAAAATAACAATAAAAGAACTTTCTCTACTTCAGTCCATTATGTTTTTACCTATTACATATATATTTTAATTTTTTTCTTTTATTGAATCACCATGTGGAAAGTTACAAAGGTTTCAGGTTTAAGTCTCAGTTATACAATGCTCGAACACCCGTCCCTTCACCAGTGCACATATTCCACCACCAAGAACCACAGTATACCTACCCCCTCCCCCCCACCTTCCCAGTCCCCCACCCCGCCGGTGTAACTGATAGATTTCACTTTACTTTCACTTTACTTTGATTACATTCAATATTTCAACAAAAAAAATCACTATTATTGTTTGGAGTTTCTCCCCCCTAAAGTCGGACCTGCTGAAAAGGAAACATTTGATAATTTGTTTTCCATTGCTGAGAATGAAGAGATATGAGGTCGAGTGGCTGCACTAGCAGCCGCATGGTTTTGGATTTCTGTATTTTAGTATTTTAGTAACTAAGTCCAGATAAATATCTACCAGAAATTGCATATTTGTAAGCTTGTACCTCTCAGCTACTTTATATTCCACATATGAGTGCAATCTTTCTCTGTCTGTCTCTTTCTTTCTGACTCATTTCACTCAACATGATACTTTCCATGTTGACCCACTTATATGCAAATTTCATGACTTCACGTTTTCTGACAGCTACATAGTATTCCATTGTGCGGATGTACCAGAGTTTCTTTAACCAGTCATCTGTTTTTGGGCACTCTGGTTTGTTGAGATTGTGGCTATTGTAAACAGTGCCGTAATGAACATAGAAATGCAGATGTCATCTCTACTATACCTTTTTGCCTCTCCGGGATATATTCCCAGGAGTGGTATTGTTGGGTCAAATGTAAGCTCAATTTCTAACTTTTTGAAAATCGTCTATATTGTTTTCCAAAAGGGCTGAACCAGTCGGCATTCCCACCAGCAGTGAAGGAGAGTCCCTTTCTTCCCACATCCACGCCAACACCAGTTGCTTTTGTTTTTTGGGATGTGGGCCAGTCTCTGTGGTGTGAGATGATATCTCATTGTTAGTTTGATCTGCATCACCCTGATGATTAGTGATGTTGAACATTTTCTCATTTGCCTCTCAGCCATTTGGATTTCTTCTTTGGGAAAGTTTCTGTTCATTTCATCAACCCATTTTTTGATCGGGTTGGCAGTTTTTTTCTTGTGGAGTTCACCCAGTGCATTGTATATCCTTGATATCAACCCTTTATCAAATGGGTATTGCATAAATATTCTTTCCCATTCTGTAGATTGTCTTTGTATTTTGGTCACTTTTTCTTTTGAGTACAGAAGCTTCTTAGTTTGAGATAGTCCCATTTATTTATCTCTGTTTTCACTTGCTTGGCCAGTGGTGTGTCAGCTTTGAAGATACCTATTATATTTTTAAGTCTTTATTTCTTTCCTAAATGTATCACTGTCATCCTGTTGCTTATTCATTTGCTCATGTGAGCGCCAGTAACATCTACATTCATCCCTGTTGCATGCTAGTGTAGCCCAATGGCATACTGGGGGCTCTTTCAGGGTCAGGGAATGAGAACCATCATTGTTACTGTTTTGGGCATATTGAGTACATCACGGGTAGCTTGCGAGGTTCTGCCGTTTTCCTAAATGTATTATAGACAAATCATGTCACATTTTTTTCTCTTATTGTTTTTTTCTTTTTTGAGTGGGGAGGGGAGAGGGGGGAGGATTTCCAGTAGCAATGAGAAAGCCTGCTAGACAAATTCTAAAAGAGCCGCAACACTTCACCCCAATTCTTAGTGTGGCTTGGCCCTTACCACGATATCAAGGATGGACTCTGACTGCATGCATTAAATTTATCAGTTGTTTATTTCTCTTTAGTGAAACAATTGATTCACAAAATAACATACAACTGCAATAAAACAATCAAAATTCAGAGGTATTTATGAAGAAATTATGCACAATTTATGTTATGAAAAACTTTCCATGAATTAGCTTAAAACTGAACTGTATTTTAAAAAAATGGGTTGAATTCACATTTTATCAAATATGATTTAAAACATACCTAAAAATATTTTAGCAAATCTCAAGAGTTAAATAAAGCATGTGTCCAGGAAGACAAAGTGGTAAAGGGCATATTTTTCATGCCAAATTAAGGCTCTTGCCATGCATGCAATAGTCCCTGGTTCAATTTTCAGCATCACAGATGGACTTTTCAGTTCCACAAGGAGTGAGCCCTAAGAAAAGTCAGGAATAATCTCTGTGAACTTTGTGCACTGATCCAAAACCAAACCAAAGCAAACAACAAAACAAAAACCTCAAAACATGTGGTTCAGATTTTTTAGTCAACATTACAGCAAGATCAGAACAGAGGCACCACAGACAAATGTATTAAGCATTACTTTAATCACCTTCAATGAGCACTTACTGAGTATGCTCTGTGTCAGCCAGATCCTTCTCATTTAACATATTAAAATTTGTCACAACTATATTACTAAATAAGTAAAAGTACAATATCATCACAGATTTCATGACAAATTATTTGTTTTTCAAGAAATGATGGTGTTACTCTTATTCAATATAGTACTGGAAGTCCTGGCCATAGCACTTAGACAAGAAAAAGATATCAAGGGCATACAGATAAGAAAGAAAGAGATCAAGTTATCACTATTTGCAGACGATATGAAATATACTTGGAAAACCCTAAAGACTCTACAGAAAAACTCCTAGAAACAATAAGTTAATATAGTAAAACGGCAGGCTACAAAATCAACACCCAAAAGTCCATGGCTTTCTAATATACAAATAATGAAAGAGAAGAAAGAGACATTAAAAAAACAATCCCGTTCACAATAGTACCTCAGAAAATCAAGTACCTTGGAATCAGCTTAACCAAACAGGTGAAGGACCTATGCAAAGAAAATTACAAAACACTACTTCAAGAACTAAAGGAGGACACTAGGAAATGGAGACACATCCCCTGCTCATGGATAGGGAGAATTAACATTACCAAAATGGCAATATTTCCCAAAGCACTATACAAATTTAATGCAGTCCCTATCAGGATACCTATGACATTTTTTAAAAAAAATAGACAAAACACTCCTGAAATTTATATGGAACAATAAACCCCCACGAATAGCTGAAGCAATCCTTGGAAAAAAGAAGATGGGTGGCGTCACCTTCCCCAACTTCAAACTCTACTACAAAGCAGTAGTAATTAAAACAGCATGGTATTGGGACAAAAAACAGACCTGCAGACCAATGGAATAGAGTTAAATATCCTGTCACAGACCCCCAAATATGTGGCCACTTAATCCTTGACAAAGAAGCAAGAAATGCAAAGTGGAACAAGGAAAGCCTCTTCAACAAGTGGTGCTGGGAAAACTGGATAGCTACCTGAAAAAAAATGAACTCTGACCTCTGTCTAATGCCAGGCACAAAAGTCAGATCAAAGTGGATTAAAGACCTCAATATCAGACATGAATCTATAAGGTTCATAGAAGAAAATATAGGCAGAATTCTCCATGACATTGAAGCTAAAAGCATCTTTAAGGATGAAACAGCACTGACCATGCAAGTGGAAGCAAACATAAACAAATGGGAATACATCAAACTAAGAAGCTTCTGCACTTCAAAAGAAACAGTGACCAAAATACAGAAAGGGCCCACAGAATAGGAAAGAATATTTACCCAATACCCATCTGATAAGGGATTAATATCCAGGATATACAAGACACTAGTATAATTGTATAATAAAAAACCTCCAACCCCATCAAAAAATGAGGAGAAGAAATGAACAAAAGTTTCCTCAAAAAAGTAATACAAATGGCCAAAAGACACATGAAAAAAATGGTCCAATAGCGAATCATCAGGAAGATGCAAATCAAAATAACAATGAGATATCATCTCACACCACAGAGACTGGCACACATTCAACAGAACAAAAGCAATCAGTGTTTGCGTGGATGTGGGGAAAAAGGGACGTTCCTTCACTGTTGGTGGGAATGCCAACTGGTCCAGCCTTTCTGAAAAACAATATGGACTGTCCTTCAAAAACTAGAAATTGAACTTCCATATGATCCCGCAACACCACTTCTAGGAATATATCTCGAGGATGCAAAAGAGCACAGTAGAAATGACATCTGTACCTATATATTCATTGCAGCACTGTTCACAATAGCCAAAATATGGAAACACACAACCTGAGTGCCCTAAAACAGATGATTGGTTAAAGAAACTTTGCTACATCTACACAATGGAATACTATGCAGCTGTTAGGAGAAATGAATTCGTGGAATTTGCTTATAAATGGATAAACATGTGAATATCATGCTAAGTGAAATGAGTCAGAAAGAGAGGGACAGACATAGAGGGACTGCACTCATTTGTGGAGCATTGAATAACATCACATGAGGATGACACCCAAGCACAGTAGATACAAGGGCCAGGGGGATTGCCCCATAGCTGGAAGACTGCTTCATGAGCGGAGAGGAGAAGGCAGATGTAATAGAAAAGGGATCACTAAGAAGATGATGGCTGGAGAAACCAGTTGGGTTGGGAGATGCATGCCAAAAATAAATAATGGAACAAACATGATGACTTCTCAGTGTCTGTATTGCAAGCTCTAATGCCCAAAAGTAGAGAGAGAGTATAGGGAATATTGTCTGCCATGGAGGCAGGTGGAGGGTGGGAAAGGGGGGCATACCCGGGATATTGGTGGTGGGGAATGTGCACTGGTGGAGGGATGGGTATTTGATCATTGTGAGATTGTAACCCAAACATGAAAGCTTGCAAATATCTCACAGTGATTCAATAAAATTTTTAAAAATTAAAAAAAAGAAATGATGGCGTTACCATTATATGCAGTCTTTGAAAGGACATGTATCCCCAGAAACAAGAATATTAATTTAAAAGAACATCAAATATCTATGCTCACTTCAGTGTTTAGTACAGTAGTCAAAATATGAAACACACCAAATTCCCCATTGTTACTGTCACTGTCATCCCATTGCTCATCGATTTGCTGAAGCAGGCACCAGTAACATCTCTATTGTGAGACTTCTTGTTACTGGGTTTGGCATATCGAATATGCCCTGGAGCTTGCCAGGCTCTGTTGTGCAGGCTAGAGACTCTCAGTACCTTGCCCGTCTCTCGGAGAGGGGTGGAGTAATCGAACCCGAGTCGACTGTGTGCAAGGCAAGCGCCCTATCCATTATGCTATCGCTCAGCCCATTATGGATGAATAAATCTACTATGGATGAAGGTTAGATATGTATACACAATGAAATACTATGAAGCTCTAAGAAAAGACATAATCATGTAATCGTTCACCACATGGAAGAAACTGGAGGGCATAGTAATTAGTGAAGTCATTTAGAAGACAGATATAGGATGTTCTCTCATATGTAGAATTTAACTATAAAAAAAACAACTTGCCAAAGGCACGGAACTAGTGAGTGGATTCATAGAACTGAGTTTGGGGAACTGGAGATAGGACACCTGTGAAAATTGGATACTCTAGTGGTTGTAATGGTGTGTGCATGAAACCATCATTAATGGCATCATAACTCACAGTATTTCAATACAGATTTAAAAAGACGTACAATGGCAATATGATAAAACATGGTAAAGAAGCTAACTAAACTTATTTGAACAAGAGTAAAATTCTAAACTATAAAACTTATTTTAAAGATTTAAATATACATGATGGAGAAAAACTGAGTACTGGCCAAATCTTTATTGAGAGCTATGGATAAAAAAGTGAAGTTCCTACCATGAGAGGAAGATAGTTGTTGCAACCTGAGATCTGATTAAATGTCAATATTGATGAATGTTTGAGATACTTTAATGCCACTGAGGCAGTTTTGGCTTATTCAGTAGTGGTGTCTATATTTCTTCTGATTGTAATTCTCTCCATGTACTGGCTAACATTTTTTTTCAGCAAATATTTAACATTGTGCTAAGGGTTACATCAGTTAGAGTCTTAATTATCATTATGAAAGATGATGCTTCTAGCTTCAGAGACTGTTTCATGTTTGTTACCTCTCATGGAGACAGTGCTAAATAGATGCCTCTTTGTTTGACTTACAGAAAATGTTATCTAAGAAGTATCATGTCATGGTAGACTTGAGAAAAGTAAAGTACACTGTGCCTAAAGTTCAGTGAAAATTGCAAGATGTTACTTCCTATTATGTAAATCTGATAAAATGGTAGGAAACCTATAAACAGGAAACTGTATACACTGAGAGCTACCAATCCTATAATAGACCAAATTCATCTCCCTGCTGTTTTCAAAACCAGTTGAAAGACAGCCTACGGAAGATCAGAAAGTGTATACATGAAACCTTACAGAATGTGATCAGCAGATTGCACTGACACAGACAGAAAATCACGCTGACCTTTTTTACAACACCCACAGGTGTGGCTCTCCACATGCTGCTACATTAATTGTACTTTCTCCCTTCTTTTCAAAATCCTTTTTCTCACTTTAAAGTTTAGTTCCATATATAGTTTAAGCAAAATAACATTAACCTCACCGAAACTCTGAAATACAAAACTCTTTCAAATCAAGGGAAGCCCTCAAAGTCTTGTGTGCAAATGTTTAAAAATATTCTAATTTTTTGCATCAAAAACATAGAAAGGATCTTTAATCTGAACAAAATAAATGTAGCCCAAGACTAAAAAATGACAATCTTTTGTATTAGGCCACTATACAACAGAGACTGCTCAAGCAGAAGACTCTATAATTGCTTTGACAATTAAAAACGTACAAATACCAAGCTGCCGAAAGAAGATTATCTAAGTCTAGTAATTTGCTCTCCTGCTTGGCAGACAGACTGCTTAAGGGCATATCACAAGAACATACAATTTGTTGTATAATGGTCGTGACATTTTCAGCCATCATTACTGCTATAGATAAAAGTCAACCAAATGTATTATGTCAAACACTAGGTAGTGATGGTATGAATTTTAAAAGCATACTTAAATAAGAACCAGCAAAATGATAATAAGGAAATTTAATTCTGTCCCTTATTTTAATAGCAATGCACTTGAATTAACAAGCCAAGCTTAACATTTCACAGGTACTAAACTCGGAGTTTATTTCTCATTGATAGATGATTAAAAATGTTTTCTCTTTACATTTCTTGAACACCCATATTATTGTATTATATGCAAACTTTTAGAAGATACAAAAATAATTTTAACTTAACATTCTCAATAATTCTCACATTGTTAAAAAAAAACTTTGGAAAGCTTTATGATTTTTCCTATCTTTTCTGATGTCAAAATCTCAGAGTTTTTTATTTAATAGTGAGAAAAATGTAATAAAAGTATCTTGGATATGGATTTATTTATTGTGATATCCATAAAATTCATAGAATATAGTCAGCCTCTCATAGGTGGGTAGAACAGTAATATCTAACACTGATTAAGAATTTTCTATAAACACTCTTCTGAGAATGCTGTTACTTGTCTTATTAACACCACAATACAGTTAACTAAAGTGGTACTAATATTATTACTATTTTGTAAATGAGTTAATTTACAGAAATATTGCATATCTTATTAGTAGTTAGGACTGGAGCAATAGAAGAGCCGGTAGGACTTTTGCCTTGGATGCGGCTGACCCGGGTTCGATTCCTCCACCCCCTTGGAGAGCCTAGCAAGCTATTGTGAGTATCCCGCCTATATGGCAGAGCCTGGCAAGCTACTCTTGGCATATTGCATATGCCAAAAACACTAACAACAAGTCTCACGATGGAGATCTTACTGGTGCCCGCTTGAGCAAATCGACGACAGTGCTACGACAGTGCTACGACAGTGCAGTGCTACATTAGTAGCTACTCAGGTGATGAATGAAAGAGCCTAATCTAGACAAATTTAACTAAATTATACTTTGGTTATAGGTAAAGCTCATAACTGTTTTATCAAACAAATACTAGCTAAATAATTTTCAAATTCACATGGAAACTTCACTGCCATGGCACTGAACCCTGGGGAAGCATCATTTTATTTTTTTTTTTTCAATTGCCATATATCTTTTATTTATTTATTTTTTTTTTAAATTTATTTATTTTTAATTAGAGAATCACCGTGAGGGTACAGTTACTGATTTATACACTTCTGTGCTCACACTTCCCTCATACAAAGTTTGGGAACCCATCCCTTCACCAGTGCCCATTCTCCACCACCCGTAAACCCAGTGTCCCTCCCACCCTCCCCAATCCCATCTCCCCCCCACCCCACCCTGCCACTGTGGCAAGGCATTCCCTTCTGCTTTCTCTCTCTAATTAGCTGTTGTGGTTTGCAACAAAGGTGTTGAGTGGCCGCTGTGCTCAGTCTCTAGCCCTCATTCAGCCCGCAACTCCCTTCCCCCACATGGCCTTCGACTGCAATGTAGTTGGTGATCGCTTCTCTGAGTTGACCTATCCCCGGAACTTGAGGCCAGCCTCGAAGCCATGGAGTCAACCTCCTGGTACTTATTTCTACAGTTCTTGGGTGTTAGTCTCCCACTCTGTTATTCTATATACCATAGATGAGTGCAATCTTTCTATGTCTGTCTCTCTCTTTCTGACTCATTTCACTCAGCATGAAACTTTTCATGCCCATCCACTTAACTACAAAATTCTTGACCTCCTTTTTTCTAACAGCTGCATAGTATTCCATTGTATAGATGTACCAAAGTTTCCTCAACCAGTCATCCGTTCTGGGGCATTCGGGTTTTTTCCAGATTCTGGCTATTGTAAACAGTGCTGCGATGAACATACATGTGCAGATGTTGTTTCGATTGTACTTTTTTGCCTCTCTGGGATATATTCCCAGCAGTGGTATTGCTGGGTCAAATGGGAATTCAATATCTAATTTTTTGAGAGTCGTCCAAATTGTTTTCCAGAAGGGCTGAACCAGTCGGCATTCCCACCAGCAGTGAAGAAGGGTCCCTTTCTCCCCACATCCTCTCCAACAGCGGTTGCTTTTGTTCTTTTGGATGTGTGCTAGTCTCTGTGGTGTGAGGTGGTATCTCAAAGTTGTTTTGATCTGCATCTCTCTGATGATTAGTGATGCAGAGCACTTTTTCATGTGCCTTTTGGCCATTCGTATTTCTTCCTTGGTAAAGTTTCTGTTCATTTCTTCGCCCCATTTTTTGATGGGGTTGGATGTTTTCTTCTTGTAGAGTTCAACCAGTGCTTTATATACCATTGATATCAACCCCTTATCTGATGGGTATTGTGTAAATATCCTTTCCCATTCTGTGGATAGTCTTTGTATTCTGGTCACTGTATCTTTTGCGGTGCAGAAGCTTTTTAGTTTAATGTAGTCCCATTTGTTGATCTCTGTTTTTACTAGATTGCTTAGTTCCGTGTCACCCTTGAAGATACCCTTATCTTCAATATCGTGGAGGGTTTCGCCGACCTTGTCTTCAATGTACCTTATGGTTTGTGGTCTAATGTTGAGGTCTTTAATCCATTTTGATCTGACTTTTGTGCATGGTGTCAGGTCAAGGTCTAAACCCATTTTTTTGCATGTGGTTGTCCAGTTGTGCCAGCACCATTTGTTAAAGAGGCTTTCCTTGCTCCACTTCACTTCTCTTGCTCCCTTATCAAAGATTAGATGGTCATACATTTGGGGTTGTGTGTAGGGATATTCCACCCTGTTCCATTGGTCTACGTCTCTGCCTTTGTTCCAATACCATGCTGTTTTAATTGTTACTGGGAAGCATCATTTTAAACATGATAGTTTCTCCTCTCACAAAGCTCACAAAGATCTCGAGGACAGATTAATAAAGTTATGGCAAAGCAAATCAGGCTTTTATTTGTTATGCTTGCACTTGGAAGAGTTTAAATTTGTGTCTCTGACTTCACATTTAAATATCTTGTGATATTTAAATCAAAAACTACTCCTTGTAAACTCCCTTTCCAATGCATTTTGGTTCATTCACAGAAACTCTGTAGTATCAGAACTTCTTCCTTCTGAATAAAACTTGTCTTCTTACGTCAAGAATATAAAAGCAAGATAGCCACAGAAAAATGTTCCTGGAAACTTAAGTTTGGTAACCTTTAAATCTCTCTGCTATGTCTGCAGCAGCTTAGTTCCTATTGAAATAATTTATATCTAAAACCGTAATTTTAAGTCATTGTCTTGTTCTGCCACATGATACATGAAAAAAATGTTTAGAATTACTGTTGATTTGCTATATCGAAAAAAGCTAGTTTGATTCCTTTGAAGTATGATTAGTCCAAGTCAAAGACATGGAACAAGATAGGTCTTTCATGTTTAAAGTAAAAAAAATTAAGATGTCAGATTGGAGAGGTCGGAGTTAGAGAGATAATATAGGAATTAAGGCACTTTTTTTTTGCAAATAACTAACCCCAGTTCAATACTAACATCACAAGTGGTCCACCAAACAGTTCCGGGGAAGATCTCTGAATACAGGTCAGGAATTATCCCTGAGCAGTGATGAATGAGTACCCAACACAAAACAAAACTGATGTCAGACTTTTGAGCACCTTTGACCATTTTCATGCAGCATAACAGATCTTCTTGATTCTAGAGTTTCATCAGGGTAGGCCCTCCATAAGGATTTACATGTGACATAAATGTTTTCTCAGATTCCTCGACCCTATCAGCTATTTATGAATTACATTCACTTGGAAACATATACAATAAATCTTAATTGCTCCACAGAACAACATATTTTTTATGTATTTCAGAGAATTTAGTGTCAAAATCAAAACATAATAATTCTGACAGAGGAATAACTTTAAAGATACCTTAAGGTAGAAACACTTTTTTTTAATTCTCAAATAATCTTTTCTGGATGTGGTATGTTAGAGGTAGCTCATATTAACTTATGGTTTTAAGAAATATAAAGAAACTTTTTTAAAACACATCAAGTTTTAAACACAGCCACTATTGAAAAGTAAGTTACATAAAATACGATTGAGTAATTTAAAATATCATTAAATATACTTATTAAATAGCTTTACTCTTATTAATACTGAAAGTTATTTACATATACTTCACCCATATAGTGAAAATATTTTGTGTTGATACCAATGCAATGTTCATTGTATCTCCTCCAATAATGTCCAGTAATGTTGGTTATTTAAAGTACGTTGTGCTAGGAGGGAATTTTTACACCATAAGAATAGCAAATCCTAAAAACTTAAGCTGTTTACTCTAAAGACAGTGATTAAAGTTTACCATCACACCATTGAATATAGATTTTCTCTTCCTAGGCAGAAACTTATTTGGGGTCTGAAATTAAGTACTGGAATGGTAAATATCTTTGGAATTGTTGTTTGTGCTACTGATTTTTAATCATGGGACTCAGAAAGCAGTCACTCCTTCAATTAGGTAATATAAATAAGAAATGTTTTAGGTAAAATATTTCTGCTCAGAACTTGGTTATCCCTCAACTTTAAAAATGTATCCTTCCAAATATTATTTTAAGTTAAATGAGTCAGAAAGAGGGATAGACATAGAAACATTGCACTTATTTGTGGAATATAAAGTAACAGAATAGGAGACCAACACCCAAGAACAGTAGAGATAAGTACCAGGGGGATTAGTCCCAGATTAGAAGCCCACCTCGCGTGCTGGGGGGAAAGGCAGCTCAGATAGAGAAGGGACCACCAAATAAAGGGTGCTAGGAAGGCCCATTTTGGATGGGAGATGCAGGCTGAAAGTAGATATAGACCAAACATGATGGCCACTTAATACCTCTATGCAAACCACAACACCCAAAAGGAGAGAGAAAGAGTAAAAGGGAATGCCCTGCCATAGAGGTGGGGGGAGGTCAGGGTGGGGGTGATGGAAGGGATGCTGGAATCATTGGTAGTGGAAAATGGGCACTGGTGGAGGGATGGGAACTCGACCATTGTATGACTGAAACACAAGCAAGGGAGTTTGTGAGTCTGTAACTGTACCTCAAGGTGATTCACTAATTTAAAAAAATTGTTTAATGTATCTTTCTAAAGACTCCCCCTGAGCCATTATCTGACTTCTGAAATCTAACCATAAACTTTATAAATTGTACATACGCTATGGCATTTCAGAACCATTTGTGTGATCCTCACTCCTGTTGTAGTGAGTCAATAAATCTCACTTTGCTTATATAACATTATTGTCTCGTTCCTTCATTTTCTTTTCAAAGATGGCTTTCTAATCTCTAATATAAAGGGGTTACATTTTAAGTACATGTTAGTCCTTAGTTTTTTGGAAATAAAATTTTAATAAAATGCAATCTGACAATTTAGTTCCAAGTAGAATGTTTAGCACCACATTAAATGTTGCATTTGGAATTTCTGTCAGTCTTGCAAACCCTGTATATCTGAATGCTTTTTTAACATTTCAGAAGGATCCCATTTTATTCAATATTAAGACTTTCATTGATACAATCTTCTTGTTTCACAAAACTTGAATTGTTTGTACCTATAATAGAGCAACTCTTGATTTTATAATAATCTAATCAGTAGTTGTCACATTCCCCCCAATTTAAAATCATTTTACAAAGTGTTAATGGTGTTAAATATACAAAGGAAAAATAGGAGGGCAATAGAAATAATATTTCACTTCATGCCACATGGCATGATTTCATTATAAACCTGTCTTCAGGATTTACTTCTTTGACTCTTCCTCCTCCTAAATATGTCTTTTTAATCCACTAACTTTCCTTATCAATCTCATATATACAGAAATTTCAACTAAAAGTCTCTTTCTCAGGCCAGAGAGATAGTACAGCAGCCCTGGCTCAATCCCCAGCATCATTTATGGTCTCCAGAGCCCAAGGTGATCCTGAGCATAGAACCCAAAGTAAGTCCTGAGAACTCTAAGGTGTGTTCCCCAAATCAAATATATATTTCAATTTCCTAATGAAATATTGATTATATCAGCTACTATAAACAATTTATCTACATTTTGATATGTTTCTAGATCAGAAATCTTCAAAATATTCTTATGATGTAGCACTGTAGCACTGTCATCCCGTTGTTCATCGATTTGCTCGAGTGAGCACCAGTAACATCTCCATTGCGAGACTTGTTTTTTTTTATTTGATCTTATGATGTAACGATGATTAATATAGGACTATATAGAAAGTAGTTTATAATTAATTTACTTCAGAAAGTAAAGTTATTTAAAAAATAAAATAATGACTTTTAAAAAACATTGTATATTCCTTAGCATTCTTACCATGCTCACATACATAGAAAATTTCTAAATCAGAAAATCCTTGAAAGTACTTTCCTTTGGAGATCTTATTTTTTGTTTAATATTTTCAAAGGACATATTTTATGATACTTCTTACTCTAAATGCACTTTGCTTTATGCAATACAGAGGTTTCTAAGCTGAATAGAAAGCAAAAGGAGTTCTGAAGACTAGGGTACTATTTTTGATATTGAAAACGATGATATCACTAACCTTCCCTTTAACTGAATTATGCCTTTGACCCTTTCAAGGAGCAAAACTCATGTGGAATAGTCTAGCTTCCAGACAGGTGCAAAATTGATGTGGTCCAAAAAAGGAGAGGGAAAATGTAAGAAGGAGGTTGCAAGGGAGATTAACATATTGACAAGAGACCCAAGGACATGTGGATAAAAGAATAGGAAGAGAGAGAAATCTTAAGAATTTTTTCATTGTAAAAATTATATTTCCAGAAAGGCACACTGGAAATAAGAATATGGAAAATGTAAATTCAGACAATCTCATTTAAGAAAATTCCTGTAGTGAAAATTCTTTCACTGAATTCTGATAGGACAGTGAAATCTAGCAAGAAAATATGTGAAATTTTGTTAAACAAATGTCTTTTCTTATTTCTTTTTGAAAATGTCTATATCTTTTCTACCTCCAATCACACTTAGGTCTAGATGGAGTGAAAATGAAGAAGAATAAAGAAAAAATGTAGGGGAGAGCAGGGTGTATCAGAGGGGTCTTTTGAACATTAGTAAAGAGAAATTCTGCTTAGGGGTGGGGTGTTAGAAATATGTATGCTTGAAACTATAGTTAACAGTATTGCAATTGACATTAGTTAATAAAACTTGGGAGTGGATAGATTGCATAGAATGATGGACAATAGAAATTATTAACAAAAGTCAGAATCAAGAGTCAAAAAGTATTGTGCACTGAATGACAAATGAAGTAGACAAAACAGAAAAAGAACAAATTTCCTATTCTGGAACCTCTTTCTACTCAGGCTACCTTGGCTTAGTAAAAGGAATAATCAAGGAAAGAGTGAATTTCAAAAACCTAAGCAAGGTGCCCGCATTGAACGCCAATCTGAATGTCCATTTTTTCTCTAATAAGAGACCAGTTATTCATCTTGAAATTGGGGTTATCTGACTGATAAGAGCCAGAGGAGTTATCAGCCAGCTGAACTTCAGGATGCCCGGGAGGAAACAGAAAGACGGATACATGTGATGGACATGTTCAAGAAGGCAGTATAATTTTATGTCAGAGCCAGCCTCTGTCCTCCTCCACCTTCACCCTCAAATAGCCTGACAATTATACCTGTCCCTCAAAGCAAGAACACATGTTTTACCTACCTTCAGCTCTTCCTCTCTCAATATAGCTTGTTTTCTCCAGCACCCTTACTTAGTCCTTAATCACTTAAAAAAATGTAAACCTTACTCTCATTTAATATTGTCAATAAGACTGTTAAAATAATCAAATTTAAAATTCTTAGCATTAAATCATTTTAATCTTACATCAGTTGCAGACCTTCTACATCCCAGAAAAAAAGAGTTTCATTCTTTGGAGTATTGATAAATTACTTTCTCTTGTGAGTGGGTGTCTTATTCATCCAAATCTCAAACAATCACAGTCATGAAAATCAAAAAGAATTAGGTCAAAGAGGTAGATTAATTCTAGAAAGAATCCTGGCTAAAATATATCATATTTGAGCCAATCTCCACAAATGAAAAGGAATAAAGGAGGCCTTATCAAATAACCAAGACAGGAGAAAGATCTCAGGCTCCAATGAAATATATGATATGTAAGAAAAAATTAAATCAATTGAGAATAGTGGTATAATACTAGAGACTTGTTTGAAAAGAAAACATCAGGGTTATTTGTTCCAAGTATTCATGTGTGTCCAATTTTCCTAAATCTGCATAATGTGTTGATAAGCCCCTAAGTCCAAGCATGAAATATCAAATCAAGTGCATTAATTAGTGTAGCTGACTAGAGATGAATCCAAAACCAATATGGTTAGCTCTCAATTATCTGCTTTATTGGAAAGAAATATTGCCAAGGGGCTAATCCCTTATGTGTTTTTCCTTGGTTTTGGAATGTTTTATACGCTAAAATATCGTTGGAAGATTCCTTGTTTACTATTAAACAGTATTTTCTTCTAGTTACTTTAACTTAAATATATCAAAGTTATCCCCTCCACCTTAGTGTTAATATTGTCTGACTTTCAGCATGAACATTGAAGCAGAGCCATAATTAGAATTGGGATGGGAGAACAGTTTATTGGTTAAATATGAAGCTGAATATCCACATTACCTAAGGGATGTGCTGTTGTCTGCAAGAGTTTTCATCAGAACTATTTGCCATCCAAGAGAACCTTAACCATCATAAAGTTTGAAAGCAAGCATTTTGGATTCATAAAAAAATTAAATTGGTAAATAAGTGAGGTTTAGCACCAGGTTCCCATGAACATGCATTGGTGATGGGTGAACCCTTGTGTCCAGGGCTGACTGTCGATAGATTGCAGCGAGGGAGCTGCTCTGCTACATTTGAAACCCTGACCCAGAAGCAGGTCGTGTACGAAAGGCAGTCTCTTGCACCCACTACTGGCTGTTTCACTAGGGACCCTCGGAAGGGGGCGTGTTGAGTTTTTCTCCCCACCCTGAGCAGAGTCCCATCAGCTGAGACCTCCAGAACCCAGCCACAGCCATGCTCCAGGCCACTCTCTAGACATTTGAACGAGCCTCTCTCATGAAGGAACCGGCAGAGGAACCCAGGTGTGCGGGACCCAGGGCTGAGATCTCCAAGCCTGCTCGGATCGGGACTGGGCCTTCTCCACCCAGATCCCCCATTTTCCAGTAGCTTGACAGCCACACCCACAAACTGCCCCCTGGCCGGCCACATATTATCCCACCAACGGCCAAGATCCAGAGACTATAAAACAAAGTTCCCGGAAGCACGTGGCCGAGTTGGCGGCTGTTTAACCTTTTATAGCCTAGTTCTCCCTCTTGAAGAACCTAGCAAGGTACCAAGAACGTCCTGCCCGCATGGCAGAGCCTGGCAAACTTCCCATAGTGTATTTGATATGCCAAATACAGTAACAATGATGGATCTTATTCCCTTTACCCTGAAAGAGCCTCCAATGCGGCACCACTGGGAAGAACGAGTAAAGAGAGGCTGCTAAAATCTCAGGGCTAAAATGAATGGAGACATTACTGGCGCCCACTCAAGTAAATCGATGATCAATGAGATGACAGTAATACATTGATATACAGTGAAATATGTGTGAAGTTACTTATTCTTTCAGAGCTTTAAAAAATCTTCATTATTTTTAATGAATTCTGACATATATAATGGTATACATAAATATTTCTTCTGGAAAACCTAATCAAGTGTAGAGGTCATGACAATACTTTAATCCCCACTTTTCATAGTCATAAAAAACATTCTTTTTTCCCATTTATTAGTCTTGGATTTATTTTAATTTTTTAAATTGGATCATGTGAGAACAGTTACAAAGCTTTCAGGTTTAAGTCTGTCATATAATGATTAAACATCCATTCCTTCACCAGTGCACATGTTCCACCACCAAGAACCCCTGTATAACCCCCTCCCGCCCCCCACCCTGCCTGTGTGGCAGATGATTTTCACTTTACTCTCTCTTTACTTTGATTACATTCAAATTTCGACAGATAAGCTACTATTATTATTTGGAATTTCCCCACAACAATCAGACCTGATGAAAAGGCATCATTAGATCATTTCTTTTCTATTGCTGATAAAAGAGCATATGATGCTGCACAGCCGCGATAGTGGTGGCGTGGTTTTGGATTTGTGGTATTTTAGCAATTAAGTCCAGAGGTATTTCTGCCAGCAGCCACTATGTCCCAAGATTGGTTTGTGTGCCTCTGGGGATCATGGCTGTTAGGAGTGGAGGAGCTGTTAGTGGGCGGCTGCTTGGGCAGGGAGCACGGATGGTTCTGCCCCCTCCACCCACATTGCAAGATTTCCCACGCGCCCCATGACTGCAAGCTCCTACCTCTCTGTCCACTTGGATCTGAAAGGTGGTGGTTGCCATGCTGCTGCAAAGGGGAAAAGGCCAAGGGACAAAATCCCTCCTCCTCCTGGGGCTTCATGGGGTCATAGCTTAGTTAACAGCCCAGGAGTATATCTACCAGCAGCCGCTGCACTCCAAGATTGGTTTGTGTGCCCCTGGGATCATGGCGACTCAGGGGTGGAGGAGCCCTTCCTGAGAAGTTTTTTGTATATCAGGAAATAGTTTGGAGAAATAGTTCCGGTCCCCACATGCCAGAGTCATGTTAGTAAAAGCTCAGTGTCACTGGGATTCTATCTGGAGAAGGTGGGGAGGATGCACCTTCTCCGTCTGGGGCACCCTGGTATCGTAGGCCCAGTCTAGGGTCCGGATCATTCTCCAGCTTGCAGTGCCAATTGGCCAGGATTCTTCACTGCTGAGTGTAGCAAGATGACCAAAAACCCCATTCTTTTCAAATTTCTTTCTACAAAAGACAGTAATTTGATTTGTAATCATAGTATTCTTCCCACATGAAATTTTTATATTGCAATAGAAATTCCTACAGACTAATCCTTAACCAAACGGCGATATAAGATTAAAATGGTTTTATAGAGGAATTGATTAAATAGAACAGATGAGAATAAATATTAATGATAGTATCTTATAATAATAGTATTTATTTTATATTGGGCTGGAACGATAGCACAGCGGTAGGGCGTTCACCTTGCACGCGTTTGATTCCTCCGCCTGTTTGATTCCAACTGTTTGATTCCTCCGCCCCTCTCGGAGAGCCCGGCAAGATACCGAGAGTATCACGCCCACACGACAGAGCCTGGCAAGCTACCCGTGGCATATTCGATATGCCAAATACAGTAACAATAAGTCTTACAATGAGAGACGTTACTGGTGCCTGCTCGAACAAATCTATGAGCAACAGGATGACAGTGACCGTGAAAGTGATTTTATATTATTCTTTATATATGTACATATATATATAGTAGTACTCAAAGCATTCTACACATAGTTCTTTATTTAGTCAGGTAGTTGTCAAGATTGCAGGAGAAAAGGGGCATGGTCTGGATGATAAGCAGATCTTTACTTTTCAAGTATAGGCTCCAAATTAGGTTAATGCTAAAAGAGGGGAGATAAAGGAACAAAGAGATTGGAAAGAGATTACAACAGATTGGGCCCTTGCCCTTGCATGTGCCTACTTGGTTTCCATCCTCAGCACCCCATACAGTAACCCTAGACCCGAAAGAAGTTATCTCAGATTGCAGACCCAGTAATCCCATATCAAGAGATCGTCAAAGGTATAGCAGAAAGATGCTTGAGTGCTTAACTACACAAGAAACTTCCTTGAACAAGGAATTTAATTAAATTAAGTAAAAGAATCAGACATATCTACCGATTTCTATGAACTGTACTCTGGATCATCTGTCTTCACTTATAAACAAAAGGTTTACCAAGAGATTTTAGATTGTCTATAATTCACATGTAAATGTAAAATGGCATTTGCATCTCCACAGGTTAAGAAAATGCACCTCAGGCCAGAGATATTACATAAGTTAGGGCACTTTCCTTGGACATAGCAGACACGAGTTCTATATTGTTGCCACATGTGCCATATTATGCTCCCAGGAGTGATTCTTAAATGTAGAACCAGAAATAAGCCCTGAGTGCTGTCGGGTATGACCCCCAGAAAACAAGCAGAAAGATTGTCTTGTACAAGTACATGTAATGAAGTTGACAAGTACACGTAATGAAATCTTTTTCCTTAAAAAATAATGTTAACTATTAAGTGAATTTCAATTAATAGTATCTAACAACTGCTTGGCACCAGAACTGTGCAGGAGGAAGAGAGCAGCATGGAATGCCTTCAAGAGGTCAAATAAGTGGTTAATAGGAAGAAAAATCTCCAGCTCTGGGCACATCTTTTCGACTACACCGTTCTTCTTGCACTAACATATGCCTCAGAGACCTGGGCTCTACAAAAACAGGATGAGAACACTATTCAGGTCTCCCAAAGAGAAATCTAAAGAGCTATGCTCGGAGTATCATGTTTTACTCAAGTGAGAGAAGGAATTCGGAGTTCCAAACTCCGTCGAAGATCAAGAATCAGGGACGCTTTCTCATTTGCCAAGGCATCAAAAATCAGATAGGCCTGCCACGTAATATGATTTAGAGACGACCGCTGGACTATAGCTATTACCGACTGGATTCCATGGGACATCAAAAGACCACATGGCTGCCCACCTACAAGATGGTCAGACTTCTTTGTCAAAACCCTAAATGAGGGTTTGAGGCTCTTTGTGTTCCTGGAGCTAGCAGATACCATTGGGCTACACTAGCACTCGACAGGAACGAATGGAGATGTTACTGGCACCCGCTCGAGTAAATCGAAGATCAATGAGATGACAAGTGACAAGTATCTAATAACTGATAAAACTAACCTATTTTGTTATAGCACAATGAGTAGGGCATTTGCCTTGCACTTGGCCAAGACATGTTCGATTCCTCTGCCCCTCTCATAGAGCCCAGCAAGCTACAGAGAGTATCTCTCCCTCACATCAGAGCCTGGCAAGCTACCAGTGGTGTATCTGATATGCCAAAAACAGTAACAACAATTCTCACAATAGAGACTTTACTGGTGCCCACTTGAGCAAATTGATGAGCAATGGGATGACAGTAATACAGTGATCTTATTTTATGCAGCTAGAAAATTTTTTTTAATAATTTATTTATTTTTAATTAGAGAATCACCGTGAGGGTACAGTTACAGATTTATACACTTTTGTGCTTATACTTCCCTCATACAAAGTTCGGGAACCCATCCCTTCACCAGTGCCCATTCTCCACCACCCATAAACCCGGCGTCCCTCCCACCCTCCCCAATCCCATCTCCCCCCCACCCCACCCTGCCACTGTGGCAGGGCATTCCCTTCTGTTCTCTCTCTCTAATTAGCTCTTGTGGTTTGCAATAAAGGTGTTGAGTGGCCGCTGTGCTCAGTCTCTAGCCCTCATTCAGCCCGCAACTCCCTTCCCCCACATGGCCTTCAACTACAATGTAGTTGGTGATCGCTTCTCTGAGTTGACCTTTCCCCGGAACGTGAGGCCAGCCGAAAAGCCATGGGGTCAACCTCCTGGTACTTATTTCTACAGTTCTTGGGTATTAGTCTCCCACTCTGATATTCTATATACCATAGATGAGTGCAGTCTTTCTATGTCTGTCTCTCTCTTTCTGACTCATTTCACTCAGCATGAAACTTTTCATGCCCATCCACTTAACTACAAAATTCTTGACTTCCTTTTTTCTAACAGCTGCATAGTATTCCATTGTATAGATGTACCAAAGTTTCCTCAACCAGTCATCCGTTTTGGGGCATTCGGGTTTTTTCCAGATTCTGGCTATTGTAAACAGTGCTGCGATGAACATACATGTGCAGATGTTGTTTCGATTCTACTTTTTTGCCTCTCTGGGATATATTCCCAGCAGTGGTATTGCTGGGTCAAATGGGAGCTCAACCTCTAGTTTTCTGAGAATCGTCCATACTGTTTTCCAAAAGGGCTGAACTAGCCGGCATTCCCACCAGCAGTGTAGAAGGGTCCCTTTCTCCCCACATCCTCTCCAACAGCGGTTGCTTTTGTTCTTTTGGATGTGTGCCAGTCTCTGTGGTGTGAGGTGGTATCTCATGGTTGTTTTGATCTGCATCTCTCTGATGATTAGTGATGCAGAGCACTTTTTCATGTGCCTTTTGGCCATTCGTATTTCTTCCTTGGTAAAGTTTCTGTTCATTTCTTCGCCCCATTTTTTGATGGGGTTGGATGTTTTCTTTTTGTAGAGTTCAACCAGTGCTTTATATACCATTGATATCAACCCCTTATCTGATGGGTATTGTGTAAATATCCTTTCCCATTCTGTGGATAGTCTTTGTATTCTGGTCACTGTATATCTTGCGGTGCAGAAGCTTTTTAGTTTAATACTATATCTAGAGAAGCCTAAAACCTCTACTAAGAAACTCTTAGAAACAATAGACTTATACAGTAAAGTTGCAGGCTACAAAATCAATACCCAAAAATCCATGGCCTTCATATATGCAAACAATGAGGCAGAGGAAAGGGACATGAAAAAAGCAATCCCATTCACAATCATGCCCCAGAAAATCAAGTACCTCGGAATCAGCTTAACCAAGGAAGTAAAAGCCCTTTACAAAGAAAACTACAAAACGCTACTCCATGAAATCAAAGAGGACATGAGGAAATGGAAACATATACCCTGCTCATGGATAGGGAGAATCAATATTGTCAAAATGGCAATACTCCCTAAAGCATTATACAGATTCAATGCGATCCCTATAAGTATACCCATGACATTCTTCAAAGAAATGGATCAAGCAATCCTAAAATTCATATGGAATAACAAACGTCCAAGGATAGCTAAAACAATTCTTGGGAAAAAGATGATGGGAGGCATCACCCTCCCCAACCTCAATCTTTACTACAAAGCAGTAACAATTAAAACAGCATGGTACTGGAACAAAGGCAGAGCCGTAGACCAATGGAATAGGGTGGAATATCCCTACACACAACCCCAAATGTATGATCATCTAATCTTTGATAAGGGAGCAAGAGATGTGAAGTAGAGCAAGGAAAGCCTCTTTAACAAATGGTGCTGGCACAACTGGACAGCCACATGCAAAAAAATGGGTTTAGACCTTGACCTGACACCATGCACAAAAGTCAGATCAAAATGGATTAAAGACCTCAACATTAGACCACAAACCATAAGGTACATTGAAGACAAGGTCGGCAAAACCCTCCACGATATTGAAGATAAAGGTATCTTCAAAGGTGACACGGAACTAAGCAATCTAGTAAAAACAGAGATCAACAAATGGGACTACATTAAACTAAAAAGCAGCTAGAAAATTTTGATGAACATATATGACACATAAACAAAAAACTATTAAAAATTTGAAAACCACAAATTAAAATATAGACTATAAAATAAATGGCCAAATAGTTTAGAGACTGTATAGGCAATTTGTAAAAGCTTACTAAAAGCAATATGAATTTATTCCACAGAGAACGAAAATTAGCTTTTTTATGCACATTTACTATCATAAAATCATATATTCATGGAAAAAGTTACAAACAATTATGTGTAGTATAACTCATGTTAAAATCAAACTATTAACAATATCAGCTATTTCTTTTATTGTCTCAAATTTCTCCAATCAATATTTATATTTGGAAATATTTATAATTTGTCTATTTTTTGCCAACCACAGATATTAAATCAATAATGACTTTGGTACTGTTAAAAATAAATAAGTAAAACAGAATAAGAATTTCATCCATGATATAGAATCCTAACATGCAGAAAATAATTGATAAATTTGTAGCACTTGTCCCTTCCTGTTATCTTAGTATTGTCTTGTAAGGGCCTGCCTTTCATTGAGTTTCCTTTACACACTATTATCTGCTTACTTGTGGAGCCAGAGCGATTGCCTTACACAGTTGACCTGGGTTCAATCCCTGGCATCCCATACAGTCCCCCAAGCATCGCCAGGAGTAATTTCTTTTTTTTTTAAATTTTATTGAATCACCATGTGGAGGGTTACATAGTTCTCAGGATTATGTCAGTTATACAATACTCAAACACCCTTCCCTTCACCAGTGCCCCTATTCCATCACCAACCACCCCAGTATACCTCCCGCCCCCTCCTGCCCCCCCTCCCCACCCTTGTTAGTGATAAGTTTCACTTCGTTTACGCTTTATCTTGGTTACATTCTATGTTACAACACATAACTCGCTACTGTTGCTGGGGTTTCCCCCAAAAAAGAAAAAGACAGTCCTACTGTCAAGGAAGCATTTGATAGTTCTCCATTGCTGAGAATGTAGAGATATTAAGTCCCGCTGTTTGTTACATAACTTTTCTATTTATTTTTCCCCCCTCGTCCCGCGCCACCGAGTTCACACCTCTTTAGTAGTCACCACGCTGCCTGACAAAGGGAAAAAAAACGAAAAAGATGGTTATTTCCCGTCATCGGCCAGCGTGGGGCTCTGGCTTAGTTGATAGTCTGGTAGAAAGTCTGCAAGCAGTTTCTGGAACCAAAAGTAGTGCGCTGGTATCGGCCCCGGCTGGAGATTCCACCAGCGTCCCGCTGTTCCATATACATAATACTTTATTCCCTTGTATCCCATTCCCATGCCCCAAGGTCCGTGTCAACTTAATGGACATCATACTATGGTTAATGCCACGCCGCGATTCTTCCCGAGAAAGAAGGATATTTCTTCTCAGCCGGCTTGGGGATATGGCTTAGTTCAATCTAGAGAGATGGCTACCACTTTGATTGCCTTCAATATTTCAACAAAAAACTTACTATTCTTGTTAGGGTTTCCCACCAAAGTCCGACCCGTTGAAAAGGAATCATTTCATATTGCTAATGATTGGATGATATTAGGTCGCACGGCCACTGCCGTGGCCACGCTGTTTTGGGTTTCTGTATAAAGTCCAGGGAAAGTACAGCCAGAAATTACACGTCACTACAAACTTTTACCCTTTTTTGGTCCCCACAAAGTCCAACACGTTACTAAGGAACCATTTCATATTGCTGATGATTAGATGACATTAGGTTGCGCTGCCGCAGCCACGCGGTTTTGGGTTTCTGTATAAAGTCCAGGGAAAATTCTGCCTGAAATTCTATCGCTACAATATTTTACCCTTTTATGGCGCTCATAAGATGGGAAAACCTAGAGAAATATCGGGCCCCCGCTGGGGCAGCCTGGCGGAAACGTTCAGTTCACATACTGCAAGTTGTTCAGTGGGCTGCTGGTGTCCAAAGTAGCTCTTTTGGCCTCCTCGATCATACTGGAGCGGCGGCAGCGGCAAATGGGAAGCCCACGTGGCTGCACTGTCCTTAAGTGTCCGTGGTGGGCGGAGACTGGTACTTCCCCTCCCCTCGATCTCCCGCAAGCCGCGCCACGCATTTGGGTCTCTGTCTCCATTTTGTGCTCAGAGAAGTGGGGTGGAGGCTGTGCTGTGCCCAGGAGAGGTTGAGAGAGAGAGAGAGAGATTAAAAAAAAGAGGAACGCCGGGCCCCCGCAGGGGCAGCCTGGCGGAAATGCTCAGTTCACATACTGCAAGTTGTTCAGTGGGCTGCTGGTGTCCAAAGTAGCTCTTTTGGCCTCCTCGGTCATACTGGAGTGGCGGCAGCGGCGAATGGGCTCCAGGAGTAATTTCTGAGTGCAGAGCCAGGAGTAATTCCTGAGCATCTCTGGGTGTGACCCCAAAAAAGAAAAAATAATCTGCTTACTTGCTCCAGTTCCCGTCATCGAAGCTCAATTTAATCTTTTTTTAAATTTATTTTTTAATGACTACAGTTATTACTTTGTTTTTGTTTTGGGAGCCACACTCACACTCACTGGTGCTCAGGGCCTATTCCTGAGTATACATTCAGGGATTACTCTAGACATATCCAGGATCACACATGTTGCTGGGGATTGAACCCCGGTCTGCTCTGTGCAAGACAAGTACCATATCGGCTTTAGTATCTCCCCTGCCCTGTCTACAGCTGCTTATCATGTATGATGAAAATACCAACTTTCATAGTGGCTGTTACTAATCTTTAAAGGTAATCTCCATCATTCCAACTTTGTCTCAACTGCTTTCTATTTTGTCAATAGGGAACCTAAAATCTTTCAAAAGCAAGCCAATGTAACTATGTTTTCTAACCTTAATTTACATAATATATGTCATAAACTTAAATTGCTAAATTTGAACTTTTCCTTTTGATGTTATACAACAGATGTGGGTAGACCACTTCATGAGACACTACAAAGTCGAAGCTTGGTGAGAAATTTTCTCATCTAACAGACAACATATAGACATGCAAGTTTTGCATCTTCTATGAATTTTAATGCATGAGCCACTGGTGTACCATGCCTATGATAATTCTCTAAAATATGTCGCACCTAAAACATATGTTCTCACTTATGGAGAGCATAATTTGAAATAGCAAGAATAAATCCTTTGCTTTATCTCTGCACATAGCTCCCTTTTCAAAGGCATATGGCATTTATTTCAAAGTGATTGCAATACAGAACTTTTAAAAATTTTAGAGTTAAATTTAAATTAACAAAAAATCATATAAAGAATTTCTCAGATCTATATACAATATTCAGCCAGTTATAATTTCTATTTAATTGAATTGAATTCTCACTTGTTTTTATTCTGTGACAAGTAAACAGACAAGAATCTTTTGTCATTTTGACTGCAATAAGGGGGTTCTGTTGATTAGAGAGTAGACAGATATTTGGTCATTTCTTTGTCAATCCAGAATTGTTTTATATTTGCTAATATTTTCAGATCAATTCTAGAAAACATTTTTTACTTGCATTATGCTCTTTCTTTAACAAGTGTCACTCTAAATTTACACCATGCTTCTCTGATATAAAGAAACATAATGCCCAGGAATATGGCCTTGCATAAGTGAAGTTGTCAGTTTGGTCTTGAGCATACCACAACAATTGATCTTCAGCACTGCAACTATATATATATATATATATGTATATATGTATATATATACATATATATATGCACACGCAAATATATGGATATGTAGCACTGTAGCACTGTCATCCCATTGTTCATCGATTTGCTCGAGCAGGCATCAGTAACATCTCCATTGTGAGACTTGTTACTGTTTTTGTCATATCGAATATGCCATGCATATCTTGCCAGGCTCTGCTGTGTGGGCGAGATACTCTCAGTAGCTTGCCCGGCTCTCTGAGAGGGGTGGAATAATCGAACCCGAGTCAGCCATATGCAAGGCAAATGCCCTGCCCGCTATGCTACGTATATGTATGTAAACATATATATGCACACATATGAGTTTTTAATTATATATAACATATATATAACTTGTTAAATTATATATAGACATACACACATATATAAAACGTTAAAAATATTTCAAAATGATCTGAGTACTTTCAACACAATCACCTAGGAATAAGGTAGTAAATATAAATGTGTGAAGTAGCATATTCAAAGAATGTAATATGCCTATGTAAAACCGAGAAAAGCCTTCATTTAATACAATCTTTTATTGTACAGTTAGAAAAAAGTAATAGCAAACAATAACTTACAAAACTACCATTATTTAATAAAATTACTATAATGAGAATCCATGGTGATTTTTTTAAAGAGCAGCAAAGCTATTACCATTTATCCCCTTTTCAATTCTCCATTTTTCTCTCCCTCTACTTACCATCTCTTCACCCTTTATCTCAATTTGACCACCAAGTTCTTCTTCCAGCTCTTTATTCTGTTTCTATCACTTACTTCTATGCAATTGCAATGTTTTTTTGGGGGGTGACATTTTTTACGAGTCCAAATATATTTTCTGAATAAAGCTTTAGGACCCTTGGCGTAGATACAGGAAAGTGGAATTTTCGGATTATGTGGAAGTCCAATACTAAATTTATTTAGAATTACCCATATTGTTCTTCAAAAAGGTTTAACCAGTAACCAATAATTATTAAGGGTTTATTTTCCCCACACGTATATCAATATTGGTTATTTTGTGCCAGTACTCCTGGTGCAACATATCATCTCATTGTTTTTTTAATTTACATTTCCCTTATGATAAGTGATGGAGAGAACTTTTTTCACTAACCTACTGATTATCTACTTTAAGGTATTGTCTGTTCATCTCTTCTTCCCATTTTTGATGGGGTTGTTTTTTGTTGTTGTTGTTAAGTTGCATGAGTGCTTTATACATATTTATATTAACCTTTGAAACTGTTGTGTATACACATACAAAATGTAATGATACTTGGCTATAAAAAATAAAATCATATAATTCACTGCTGTTTGGATAGAACTGGAAGGTACCTTGCTAAGTGAAGTGAGAGGCATAGCTACATAATGATCTTTCACATATGTAGGATATTAAAAACCACACAGTATGGGAATAACAAAAGTTTGAAGACAATAAAGCCTGTGAACTGGTTTATAGAACTGGGCTTATCAAGGGCAGGAGAAAGCAATGATTGGGAAGGAAGCCTGAAACAATGATAGAGGGAATAAAACACTGTAGGGTTGAGTGTGGTTTTGCAATACTCTATGCTTGGACCCCTATTATTAACTGTATCGTAAATAATTGTGCTTAGAAAAACTTTCTGGGGAGGCACCGGCCCCTCCCACCGCCGAGATGTGATCTCGGGGGCCGCACGCATGTGCGGCCTCTCCGCAGCTGTACAAGCATGAATCCAGACCCAGCAAAACCTCTTTCGGTGCGAGCAACTCCTCACAGAATGTCTCCAGCCTGAGAACTAAGCCTCGGCCCCGTGCCCGCCCGGGAGGGGAAAGGTATTTCTCTCTCTCTCGCCTCTTTCTCTCCGGGGATGAAGGGTGTGGTGGCCGCCATATTAAGACGACCACAGATTGGGTTTTCAAGCCTGCAATTATCTAATATCTGGAAGAAATCTCCCTGGACTTTGTGTCAAAGTACAGAAATTCAAAACCGCGTGGCCGCAGTAGCGGCCGTGCGACCTTATTTGTCTTCACAGTAGGTCTGAATCTAGTGGGGTACTCCTAACAACAATACTGAGGTTTGTGTTGAAATATTGAATGTAACCAAAGTAAACAGAATGTAAAATGAAACTTATCAGTTACAAGGTAGGGGGTGGGGGGGCGGGATGGGAGGTGTACTGTGTGGGTTTTTTTTTTTTTTTGGTGGTGGTATATGGGCACTGGTGAAGGGATGGTTGTTTCAGCATTGTATAACTGAGACCTAAGCCCGAAAGCATTGTAATCTTCCACACGGTTATTTAATAAAATAAAATAAAATTTAAAAAGAAAAAAAAGAACTAAGCAAAAAAAAAAAAAGAAAGAAAAACTTTCTAACTTTCTAAATTGTGTAAGACTAGAAATTTTTGTTTTCTGTGATAAACTGATTGTGGCCTTAGGAAATGTTTCACTTATCTACCACCTACACACCTAAGTGTTTACTTTGCAGATTCTTACTAAACCAGATATAGATTTTACTACTCTCTGTATTTGAAATTATGGCTTATTTCAACTAATGGGATATTAACAGTAGTGAGCACGGCTTAGACTTTTTAAAAGTTTCAATGTTTGGCTGAAGAAATAGCATGGCATGTAGAGCACTTGCCTTGAACCTGGATTTAAGCACTGGCACTCCATATGGTCCCAAAGCTGTGCCAGGAATGATTCCTGAGAATAGATCCAGGTGTAAGCCTTGAGAACTACAGGATATGGCCCATAAAGAAAATCAGAGAGTTCCCATGTACTTCTGTTCATTTTTGCCCTTTTCTGTTTCCATGAGAACATACGCTCCTAGGCCATCTTTTATTTACCTAGACAGAAGTAGACAGAAACATTTTATTTCAGCCCATCTACAGATGACATGTATGCAAGTTGAGCCAATTTTAGAAGCTCTGTATTAGAGCACCATAGACCACAGATGCATAAGCAAGCACAGATCAGATCCCTGGGACCCAATTAAATCAGATAAACTCATAGATCTTTAAGGAGTCAAACGTTTTATTATTGTTGCATTCCATTGGAATTTGGTGGTCTGTTTATTGGTCAACATTTGCATAAATTGATAATTTATGGACAGTTGATAATTTCCAAACACTATCTCTGGACATCTTGGTTGAGTCCCATTGACAGCTAGACATTCAACTAGGTCTGTTGGGGTCAATGAGGGACAGGTGTAGCAGAGACCATCAGGAGAGCACTTGCTTTGGTTGTAGATAATTTTAGAGCTCAGATGGCATGTGTAATTAGTTCAGAAATGGTTTCTAATTGATAATTATATTAGAGTAGAAGGCAAGCAAACTCAAGACCCAGAGCAGGCTCATAATATGGTCAGATTGATGCCATCCGAATAATGTTAAATCCTAGATAAAAGCTGTATAATAATGAAAATAGGGAGAAATAAATTGCTTCTTACACAAATAAGTAGAATGTGCTTATTTTGGGAGTTATTTGACACATATAATAAGATAAAGCAATAAACTTATTTTTAACTGCATGAACAAGGAGAGGATTACCAGGTTCAGGATATCAAATAAATGTCTACTTTTAGATAAAAAGTGATGAACAACCTGTTTATCCCAAATATTATATATGTAGATATATGTATCATATATCTATATATCTACATATATAGATATATGTTTTAACACTAAAAACTGGGGGAGCCGGTGGAGAAACCCTGGTGTGCAGGACCCGGGGCTGAGATCTCCAAGGCTGCTCAGATTGGAATTGGGCCTCTTTCACCCGGATCCCCCATTGTCCAGTAGCTAGGCAGTCACACCCAAAAACTGCCCCCAGTGCCATGTAATCCTATCAATGGCCAATATCTAGAGACTATAAAACCAAGCTCCCGGAAGCGAAAGGCCACTTCTTGGCCTTTCAACATCTAATCACCTAGTTCTCCCTCTCGGAGATCCTGACAAGCTACTGAGACTCTATTGCCTGCTCGGGACAGCCTGGCAAGCTCCCCAAGGCATATTCATGCCCCATTAACAGTAACAGATATGTACATACCTCTCAGAGAGCCCAGCAAGCTACTGAGAGTATCCCGCCTGCACAGCAGAGCTGGCAAGCTACCCGTAGCGTATTCGATATGCCAAAAAAAGTAACGATAGGTCTCATTCCCCTGACCCTAATAGAGCCTCCAATTCTAGGGAAAAATAAGTAAAGAGAAGCTGCTAAAATCTCAGGGCTGAGTGTAATAAAGACATTATTTGTGCCTGCTCAAGTGAATCGACAAACAAAGGGATGACAGTGATACAGTGATACGCTAAAAACTATATGTAGTATGGAATTTAATTTGGAATGTTGTTGTTTAATTCACTAAATCAGGCCATCTGTAGTCCTCCCCACCTGGCTCCCTAATACTGGCCCTCTTCTCAGGTAATCAGGCCACTCCCAGCCACACATCCCCAGGTCCCCCCCCCCCATTCCCACACGGCACCACCCTGGACATCAGACATCCAGCAGCCGCCCTGCGTTGCGACCCCTGCCACGAAGATACTGGGGGCGTGGCCTGCATCTCAGTGGGCGTGGTCTCCAGGAGCGTGGCCTCCTGTCGGAGCGGCCGCAGTTATTATTCTTTACCCTAGCAAAATAGGTATAGTCTTTTTCTTTGAAAATCGCTTTAGCCCATCTCAATCACTTATGCAAAATAGCCCATTAGCTTACTTCAACTTTAGAAAAACTATCCGTGAATAAGAGAAGCTTAGCAAAACCTTCGTAAAGAGAACTTAACCTTAAGTCTTCATTAGAGCCCCCACATCAATCAGGAAGAAACGCCTTAGTATAAGGAAGAAATCTAGAATAGGAACAAGGCTGCCATCAGCAATAGCACAAAGCCCCTCCTTCCCCCAGCAAGAGGGAATAGGAATAAACAACTACAAAGTTCCAATTCTATACTTCCATAACAATATGAAGAAGCAGCGAAAATCCCCTCTACGAAGAGAGGGAGAAGAAAAGATTCCAGAAACCTCAAAAAGGGCTACTCACATCTATGACCTCTCAGATAAAGAATTCAGAGAGGAAATCTTGAGGAGAGTCGAAGTACTCCAAGCAACCATGGAACAGACATCCAATAAATTAAGGGAGGATATGAATGAAGCAATGGAACGGTGTACCAAAAAAATGCAGGAAGAAATGATAGCAGAAGTTTCAAAGCTACGAACGGAAGTCACACAAATAAAGGAATCGGTAGATGAATTAAAAATCTCAGTAGATGCCCTCAACAGTAGAATGACTACAGCCAAAGACAGAATCAGTGACCTTGAGGATGAGCTGCAGAAAGCTTACAGACAACAACAAATAATGGCGAAAGACCTCAAAATGGCTATAGAGTGAATCAGAATCCTTAGGATGACTTGAAGAGGAACAACATTAGAATCATTGGAGTACCAGAAGCACAGGGCAGTAACCCCAATGGAAAAAAACACAGTCAAAGACATCATTGCTAAGAAATTCCCACAGCTGGAGATCCAAGGAGTCTGAAGTCAATCAACATAATCTATCATATCAACAAAAGTAAAGATAAAAACCATATTATCATATCAATAGATGCAGAGAAAGCATGTGACAAGATCCAACATCCTTTCATAATGAAAACCCTCACCAAAATGGGTTTTGGAGGAACTTTCCTCAAGATAGTCGGAGCCATCTACCACAAGCCTACGGCAAGCATTATCCTCAATGGGGAAAAACTAAGGGCCTTTCCTCTAAGATCAGGCACCAAACAAGGATGCCCACTCTCACCACTTCTCTTCAATATAGTAATGAAAGTACTTGCAATAGCAGTTAGACAAGAAAAAGAGATTAAGGGCATCCAGATAGGAAAGGAAGAAATCAAACTCTCACTATTTGCAGACAATATGATACTATATCTAGAGAAGCCTAAAGCCTCTACTAAGAAACTTTTAGAAACAATAGACTTATACAGTAAAGTTGCAGGCTACAAAATCAATACCCAAAAATCCATGTCCTTCCTATATACAAAAATTAGGCAGAGGAAAGGGACATGAAAAAAGCAATCCCAATCAAAATCGTGCCCCAGAAAATCAAGTACCTCGGAATCAGCTTAACCAAGGAAGTAAAAGACCTCTACAAAGAAAACTATAAAACACTACTCCAAGAAATAAAAGAGGACATGAGGAAATGGAAACATATACCCTGCTCATGGATAGGGAGAATCAATATTGTCAAAATGGCAATACTCCCCAAAGTATTATAGAGATTCAACGCAATCCCTATAAGGATACCCATGACATTCTTCAAAGAAATGGATCAAGCAATCCTAAAATTCATATGGAACATCAAACGTCCATGGATAGCTACAACAATTCTAGGGAAAAAGATGATGGGAGGCATCACCCTCCCCAACCTCAAACTTTACTACAAAGTGGTAACAATTAAAACAGCGTAGTACTTGGACAAAGGCAGAGCCGCAGACCAATGGAACAGGGTGGAATATCCCTACACACAACCCCAAATGTATGATCATCTAATCTTTGATAAGGGAGCAAGAGATGTGAAATGGTGCAAGGAAAACCTCTTTAACAAATGGTGCTGGCACAACTGTAAAATGACATGCAAAAGAATGGGCTTAGACCTCGACCTGACACCATGCACAAAAGTCAGATCAAAATGGATTAAAGACCTCAATATCAGACCACAAACCATAAGGTATATTGAAGACAAGGTCGGCAAAACCCTCCACAATATTGAAGATAAAGTTATCTTCAAAGATGACATGCAACTGGCCAACCAAGTGAAAACATAGATAAACAAATGGGACTACGTTAAACTAAAAAGCTTCTGCACCGCAAAAGATACAATGACCAGAATGGAAAGACAATCTACATAATGGGAAAGGATATTTGCACAATATCCATCAGATAAAGGGTTAATATCAAGGGCATATAAAGCACTGGTTGAACTCTACAAGAAGAAAACATCCAACCCCATCAGAAAATGGGTCAAAGAAATGAACAGAAACTTTCCCAAGGAAGAAATACGAATGGCCAAAAGGCTCATGAAAAAGTGTTCTACATCACTAATCATCAGTGAGATGCAGAGCAAAACAACCATGAGATACTACCTCACACCATAGAGAATGGCACACATCTGAAAAAACAAGAACAACCGCTGTTGGAGAGGATGTGGGGAGAAAGGGACCCTTCTACACTGGTGGTTGGAATGACGTCTGGTTCAGCCCTTTTGGAAAACAATATGGAGGATTCTCAAAAAATTAGAAATCGAGCTCCCATTTGACCCAGCAATACCACTTTTGGGAATATATCCCAGAGAAGCAAAAAAGTATAGTCGAAATGACATCTGCACTTATATGTTCATCGCAGCACTGTTTACAATAGCCAGAATCTGGAAAAAACCCGAGTGCCCTAGAACAGATGACTGGTTGAAAAACTTTGGTACATCTATACAATGGGATACTATGCAGCTGTTAGAAAAAATGATGTCACGAACTTTGCATATAAGTGGATCAGCATGAACAGTATCATACTAAGTGAAATGAGTCAGAAAGAGAGACAGACATAGAAAGATTGCACTCATCTGTGGAATATAGAATAACAGAGTAGGAGACTAACACCCAAGAATAGTAGAAATAAGGACCAGGAGGTTGACTCCATGGCTTGGAAGCTGGCCTCACATTCTGGGGAGAAAGCAATTCAGATAGAGAAGCAAACACCAAGTAAAATGTGGTTAGAAGCCTTGCGAGGGAAGGGTGATGCGTGCTGAATGTAGACTAGACTGAACACAATGGCCACTCAACATCTTTATTGCAAACCACAACACATAATTAGAGAGAGAACAAAATGGAATACCCTGCCACAGTGACAGGGTGGGGTGGGTGGGAGACGGGATTCGGGAGGGCTGGAGGGATGCTGGGTGTATTTGTGGTGGAGAATGGGCACTGGTGAAGGGATGGGTTCTCGAACTTTGTATGAGGAAAACATGAGCAAAAAAATGTATAAGTCTGTAACTATACACTCACGGTGATCCACTTATTAAAAAATAAATTAAAAAATAAATAAATTATTTAATTAATTAAAAAAGTAAAGTGTTCCAGATGAAATGTACTAGATCACAAATGACCACACTTTGTAACTCTATTTAACCAGCAATACCATTATAACAGTTAGTGACTAAAATATTGCATTACAGAAGAGGGAATTAAATACCACAATAAGTGCCCATAATTTCTGTTACTATCATAACCTTTCATACTTATTTATGAGTGATTTACTTTTATCCCTTTTTCTATGTTTCTACTCAATAACTTAGATATTCCTTACAGGAATGATGTAATGAAAGCAGCAATCATCACATTTTTTTTTTCATAAAGACAGAGGAACAAAAAACAAAACAGAAAAGAAACTGAAGAGAAGTTCTTTGCCCCTGGACATGAAAAAAAAAATGTTTCCTCATGTATGAAGAAATTTAGATGGGTCATGGAAAAGTAAGACATTAGTGCATAGGTACAGCATGAAGATTTAATTCCTAATCAGACTCATGATAGAAAAAAAGACATAGACAATTAGAACTCCTGAGGGCACCATTTGAAGATTACAGAGTTTAATTCAGATGTGAATGAACTATATCACCTTCACCAAGGTGAGATATATGAGCTTTACTTCTTGTTGACTTCCTTTGATGCTTCACTGCTCATCAGGAAGACAGATTGTCCTGAGATTCTCTTTGGCTAGCACCCAGCTTACCCATATGGACCATGTCCTGAATTTCTGAAGGGTAGCTAAAGAATATACCTTGGTTCTATAAACCTAAAGAAGATCAGGTGATTGGATGAAAAAAATCTACCAGCAATGGTTAGAAAGAATTAAATAGAATATAACAGAACCAGTTGTATAACAGAAGCAAGAGAAGGGATAAAACTTAGACAAGTTGTCCTTAAGCACTATTTTTGGGGTGTTTCAGTTCTTCCAGGACACAAAGACTAACTTGTAATTATAATTCAATTTTTAATAATATGGATTTTAATGTCAAACCTAAATTCAAGTTTTGATTCTGACATTTATCAGTTCTACGACTCTTGACCCATTTAAAAAATCTCAAATCTTATTGTCCTTATATCTAAACAAAGTAGCTTGGTTATTATACTAATAAATAATTAAATACATATAACACAATTTGCCATGTAAATAATTCTCAGCTTACTTTAAGAACTTGTTAAACAATAACTAAAATTTAGTTAGACAAGTGGAAAGAGGGAATAAAGCGCCAAACACTGGACAAGGATTCTACCAATAAACTCTGAGTTATTTTCTTCCCAAATAACACACATATAGATAAATTTTCTTTAAAAAACTGAAATCGTGAGATTTGTTGCGACATTGATGGAACTGGAAGACAATATCATAAATGAAATAATCCTGAAGAAGAAAAACAAAAATAGGATGACCTCACTTAAATGTGGCATTTAGAATCACTGCAACAGGGAATGCTATATCTCAAAGGGAGGAAGCCTAACCTTGGATCCAGAGTTAAAGAGGTGTATAGAGATGGAAAGAAGTAAAATCTGGCAGAAGAAATAGACAGAAAGTGATGTTAGGCAAAGATCAAGGGGATTCAGATACATCAGTGGTGCAAAGGATGGGTATAGCTAAATATTCAAACCACTCAGTCAATAACACTGAAATCAGGAGATGAAAACTATCACAACCAAACTTAAAATGGTGCTTGTCAAGATGCAGAGTTGTATAGGGTTAATGGAGAGTGAACTTGGAAATACTGGTGCAGGGAAGTTAACACTGGCAGTGGAACCAGTGCTGGAACACTGGAATGTCTAAAAACTCAACCACGAATAACTGCAAATCATGGTGCTTTCATAAAATAATTTCTCCATGGTGTTTTCTTTCTCTAAGTGTAACTGAATACAACTTCATGCCAGTATTAAATGCATGACTTTTAGGAAACGTCAAACTTTGTTATTTTTCACTGTAATTTTTAATAGCCATTCAAGAAATCTTCACTAAATTCTTCCTTTGTTTGCTAGATATTAAAAAGGAACAAGATGCACAATATACTTATTCTGCAGGGTTCACATGCATTTGGGACAAACATGAGAGTTCATAGGTAATAGATTCTCACTTCTATTAGTTCACCAAAATATGGTTCGTCACCAACACCATCATTACACTTTCGAAAGGTTATAAATGTAGTGAGATTATAATGCAAAGTATTTTGAAAACTTGGGCCATTTATGAATAAACAACAATCATACTTCCCAAATTCCATAAGATAAACCACAAGAAAGCAGGAATTTCAGGAGACAAGAGGATACAAGATAAGAAAGACTGCCTTACGGGCTGGAGTAATGGCACAGCAGGTAGGGTGTTTGCCTTGCATGTGGCCTACCCAGGTTCAAATCCAAGCATCCCATATGGTCCCCCAGCACCGCCAGGGGTAATTCCTGAGTGCAGAGCCAGGAGTAACCCTGTGCATTCCCAAGTGTGACCCAAAAAGCAAAAAACAAAAAAAGAAAGAAAGAAAATCTTCCTTAGGATTCAGATAAGCAATAAGTACAGTTAGGGCCTGAGTGAAAGTACAGTGCACAGGGTGCTTGCCACGCACACAGATGACCTGAGTTTGATCCCTGATAGCACATATGGTCACCCAAGACATCTCAAGAGTAATATTTGAGCACAGAGCATCAAAGGGTGTGGTCGCAAAAATCAAAATAAATAATAGGAGCACAACTAGCTCTTTTGATGCAGTCAAAATTACTTTAATCTCTCTAAGATTTATCTCATGTTTTCTAGAATTGATGTGAGAAATTTGTGAAATAATCCATGTCAAATGTCTTTAAAAAATACCAGTGACTACTTAAGACTCAATAACTGCAGCTATCACTAATATTTTCACAACACAAATACATAATAAACTAAATAGAAAACATAATTTGTATAAACAAAAATGTCTAACTGTAAAATGTTGGAAGCAGGAAAGCAGAAAAAAGCACAAAGTAAATATAAGATTACATGGTGCAGTTGTTAGAGAAACAAACAGAAATGTTTTAATGCATGTTAAACTTTCTGCCTTTAAGTCATTATTCAACTAGTATTGTTAAGAGAAAAACATTGATAAAGCTCATTTGTTTGAAGAAGCATTTATAGTCTATGAAGGTAAACATAAGAGGGAATCTTTTATATTTCTTTAAACATATATCCATCGTTTTAAAGACATGTTTATGGATTTCAGTTTTATTTGTCAGTTAATGAAATTCTCAGTTCTGTATTTTCATTCTTCCCATAACAAGAAATTCTTCCTGGACCCTTGAGAAAAAAATGTAAATTAGATTCGCCAAACATTCTGTCAGTTATGTACTGAGAAAGGGCAGATTAATCCCTGTAGACCTCACAGTTGACAAAGTCCTCATTTAATATGTTTAGCTATAGAGCTGAGAGGGATTTGATAACAACAATCTGGGTGCTTCATTTCTGTTACATGAAATAATTACTGCCCTGGGATATTGAAGGTAATCAGGTACACTGGATCTTCATACCTTAAGGAGAAGGAAAAGAGCAGAGTGATTATCTTCCTATTATACCAACAGCCTTTATGTCTCATTTTTTAAATCCTTTTCAGTGAAATGATACTTTTTAGCTTTTCTTTAAGCGACTATGACTGCCCTAGTCTTTCTTTTTTTCTTGTGTTATTATTAGTATGTAGAAACCAATATGCTATTCATATAAGTATTAAAATAGATAATAGTGGGAACATGGAGGGAGGGGAAGTCTTGTACCAGAAAGTAGGAGTGCCATATGCAAATCACCTCGGAAATATTTTAGAATTATTTAGTAAATTTTATAATCTGCTAAAGGAATAGGTATGCTAATGTTCAAGGAGAAATACATAAGCATTATTTTTAACAATACTCGGAACAAATACCCATCAATAATTTAACATATTATGTTTGCAATCATAATGTGGAACACAAAATTATGATTTAGAGATAACCACAAATATAAGGAACCATGTAGAAAAAAATAAAATGCAGCTTTCTTTCATATATATATGCATATATATACATACACATATATGTGCATGATTTTGAGCAAAAAAATCAAACAGTAGATAATATACTACCTGATATCTTTTACATGATGTTCAATACATCAAAAGTTAGTTATAGTGTTGAAGCTTATAGTATTATGCTTTAAAATCTCAAAAGATGGAAGGTAAGTTAAATAATTATTACCTTTTCAGTACAAAAGTTAGACTAAAATTTAGAAGAAGTCTGAAAACACAACTTGGGGTTCCCTTGTTTAATTTGTGAAAATGTATTTTAGACAATGAACAATTTTGTTACATGAGGAAAAAAGTAAGAGTTAAAAGTAAAGAAGTAGATATTATTGTGTGTGACTTTTTGAAGACAGTAGTTTAGAATTTCTACTTGAGAGTAATGGCCACGAGGTTTTAGACCTTTGAATAAAGGGGTTAACACCTTCAATCCTGTCAAGGGAATTAGTAGGACTTTGGTGTACACTGTACTTAAAATCACTGCCTTATTCAGATTTTAATCTCCACCTTTAGCAAGTTATTCCCAGTGTCCTGTCAATTCTATCACCATGATATCTCTTGTACACAGAGTGGAGAAGCTCAAAAAATTATAAAAATATTAGTCTGACATTCACATCCAATAATCTTCAATATTGGAGCAAAGAAACAAAAAATGTTGCCTTGTGTTTAAGTATAAAAAGACCTTGAAATTCTAAGCCTGATAACAGTGAGAGTGACCTTAATTAGAAATAGAATGTTCAAAAGATGAATATAGTTTTGGTGAGGTTGCTCTGGATTTTGGTGTGTTCTGAATCCAGGATGTGACAGAAGAGATTGCTGTAATGAGGCTATAAACTGAAGAAAATCAAAGAACAAACTGTCACCACCAGAAACTAGGAACAGACTAGGAAGAAATTCACATGGAAGCTTCCAGAAGAAAACAAGTTTGCTGACATCTTGATGGCAGACATTTAAATTGCCTAACCTGTAGAAAAATTTTTTTGTTTAAGTCAGTCATCCAATTTGTGGTTCTGTAATGGCATTGTGGACTGGAGCGATAGTACAGCCAGTAGGGCGAGTTGGCCTTGCATGCAGCCAATCTGGGTTTGATTCCTCTGTCCCTCTTGGAGAGCCCAGCAAGTTACGGAGAGTATCCCGCCCACACGCCAGAGCCTGGCAAGCTACCGTGGCTTATTCGATATGCCAAAAACAGTAACAACAAGTTTCACGATGGAGACGTTACTGGTGCCTGCTTGAGCAAATTGATGAACAAAGGGACGACAGTGCTACAGTGCTATAGAACTATGTTTAGGGCTAGAGTGATAGCACAGCGGGTAGGGCATTTGCCTTGTATACAGCCGACCCGGTTCGATCCCCAGCATCCCATATGGTCCCCCGAGCACCGCCAGGTGTAATTCCTGAGTGTAGAGCCAGGGGTAACCCCTGTGCATTGCCGAGCAAAAAAAACCAACTATGTTTAAATATATTTGAAAAGGGAATATACAGGATATATAGCTGCAAGCCATTTCAATGTGTTAGAGGTGTCCAGCTGATTCCATGTACTGAGAAGAACATATTATTAAAACTTGGAAGAAGATCCTTATATAAACTGGAGAAGTTTGAATGTATTTGTGTTCCAATATATTGTGGAAGGGTGGATAATAAAATCAGTTATTTAGGAGAAAATGTTTCATAGCAAAACTATTGGAACCATGGCCTTGTTTCTCTTTATTGTTCATAGTAAACTATTAGAATAAATAATAAATTATGAAACTAAAAAGAACCAAACCTTGAATATTTCAAAATTTATATTACAAATAGACTAGTGTGCTCCAGGGAGGATATAACATATGGGCAGACATAAAAAAAAAAAAGACAAAGGAGATGAGTAGGAGGGCTCTGGAAGAAAAGATGGCTCAGTGACTTACAGCTTCTGCTTAGGAAGTCTGAGCTATGGACTGAATCCCCAGTGACAGCAGAGATTCCGATAGCCCCACTGACTGGGATCTCTGGCAAAGAAGAAAAAAACAGAAATTAGTGTGAGTATAACTCATGGCTACAACGAATTACCTGAGCAGTATCTCTGCTAACCTGAACTGACCTGAACAAAGATAGCGCAAGATAAAGGAAGGCTGACCACATTGTGAGATTCTACAAACAAAATGATACAGCTATCAACTAAGAACATGTGCTGTCCTTCAAGAGAAGAGTACAATAATCCAAACTTACTTCAGGGACCTAAAGAGCTAGCATTGCTGCCTTGGGCCCTGTGGGTAGAGTGTTGTCCTCCTCGGTTTCAGGGGTTGGAGTAAGGAAGAGAGTCTCCTCTAATTTTCAACAGACTATTCTGCTGTCTCTCTGGGATTTCAGATGTTTCAATGCTCTACATGAGCCCAGAGACTGGACCATTGAACCATGGAGCATTGAGTTCAAGCCTAAATTCAAATGCAGTGCCTTATTAGGCTTGAGGCTGGTTTAAAATTCACATCTCCTTTCAATGATTTCCCTTTGGGATAGGAATTTTTTTTAACTTCTCCCCCTCCCTCGGTTGTGTTTTAAAGCAAAAAGCTAATCTAATTTCAAAGGCTTATAACTAGAAAGAGATTTTCCTTCTGGATAAATCATATCTTGAATCTCTTCAACAGTTGAGTTATAGGACATGCAAAAGAGACTTTGGACACAGAAGTAGTTGTTCGTATGAATCCAGACTCTGGGGTCTTAAGACAGGAATATAATTCTTGAATTTGCAAGCATGTGAATTCTGGGGCTCTGAAGGAATGTAATGTGCTAATCTATGTCCCATTAAAAATTTATATATTGAAGCCCTAATCCTCAATAGCTCAGAAAAGTATCGTTCATGGCAATGAACACAGATAAACACTAGAAGTGACTGGGGATGGGGGACACCACATAGTAAATCCCTGATGAGAACTCCTGAGAAGGCAGTCATCAGTAAGCCAAGGAGAGAGCCCTCAGAAGAAACAAAATCTGTTAACTACTTGATCTTGACCTCTGAGCTTTCAAAGAGAAAAATTAATTTTTGTTGTTTAACCTGCCCAATCTATGGTATTTTGTTATAATGGTCCTTGAAACTACTATGAGATTTCATTGTAATGTAGGTTGAGAATCACATTGTATATACTCCATTGTATTATTTGCTAATAATTTCAAGGTTATTTTATGCACCTAATAAGAGAGCCTGGGAAGTCAGAGAAATAATCTATGCACCATAAATTTGAGGTGCTAGTGGGTTTGAGTGACTCATTATCCACATCACAAAAAAAAATAATCCTTATAATAATAGTGCCGAACAGTTATCTTCCTGATAATAGCCCTGGGCCTCTAGGCAGTGGCTTTAAAAGGAAAAGTAAATTCAATCTGAGTTCTCTATTCAAATTACCCCACTTATGAGAAACACCAGTTCTACAAATTGCCTGTGATAAAGAACTTGAGAACAACTAAATTTGGACATGGGGGAAACATGAAAGTCTTTCTGGGTCCTTTAGAGGACATTTTATTGGATCTACATTAAAAATCTTGATGAAAATGTTTTCACCTCACTCAGGGTGATTTAACTCTATCACAAAAATTACTTGGAAAACTTTACTAAATATAGCATTTCCCAGAAATCTTGCAATATTAATCTTACCCACCTTGACTTTAACTGCACTATAATGTCCATCCTTTCTTCATTTAAAGTTTCATGATACTCATAATTCTGTGGTACATACAAGAAGCATAGTACATGTCTCACACAACATAGGAAGTTCATGATCATGAATAGAAGCAGGAAAATGTAATTATTGGTTTAAACTTGACATTTTCTTTCTTTATTCACTCCCATCACCTTTCAAAATATATTGTGTGTTGTCAGTTCCAGTCATATGATGTTGCCATTATGCCTCTCAAATCTGTTCTTTTATTTGATCTACTAACAACTTTCATTCAAAGCTCTTATCATTTTGAATCTAAAACTATCATTATAATCTAATTGGTTTTGAAAAAATACAATTCTCTCAAATGAGCTTTTATTCATTTCTCTTATTGCTTTCCATTCTTCATGTTATTTTCTATAGACTCTGTCTCCCCACATTACCAATAACAAAGTCAATATATCATACTTTTGGAAAATAATTCCATTTTTGCTTTTGGTTAATGACATATTTTATCTACAATGCCTCTAATGATAAGAAAAGAATTGAGTAAGTGTCACCTGTGGTTGCTGGAAATAATGTTCCAAAGTCATGTCAAGAATATGTTAGTGAGAACTAGCTCATAGAATCACTTCTGTATAAGACATTACTCAGTATGATACACATATTACTGCACTTATTTAGATTTTAAAAATCCATGAATAAAGACCTACTATGATATTTATTTACAGATGAAGAAATCAAGAATAGGGCAAAGAGGAGGGCTTGGTATTTCATAAAACACACTTAAGCTTAAGTCGAAGATGTGAACCTCATTCTGTCTGATTCAGAAGTCAAATCTCTCATAAGTACACAATGAAACAGAAATTTTCCAAGGTAAAGTTTTATGCTCTGGGGCTGGAGTGATAGCATAGCAGGTGGGGCGTTTGCCTTACAGGCGGCCGACCCGGGTTCAAATCCCAGCATACCATATGGTCCCCTGAGCACCGCCAGGAGTAATTCCTGAGTGCAGAGCCAGGAGTAACCCCTGTGCATCGCCAGGTGTGACCCAAAAACCAAAAAAAAAAAATTATGTTCTTAGGGGCTGGAGCGATAGCACAGCAGGTAGGGTGTTTGCCTTGCATGCGGCCGACCCGGGTTCTAATCCCAGCATCCCATATGGTCCCCTGAGCACCGCCAGGGGTAATTCCTGAGTGAAGAGCCAGGAGTAACCCCTGTGCATCGCCGGGTGTGACCCAAAAACCAAAAACCAAAAAAAAATTTATGTTCTTAGGAATTTTTAATAACATAGAGTCAGTTACCTAGGAAGAAATAAGGAAAGCCTGGTCTAAGAACTTAAAAAAAAAAAAGTTTCCGATCATAAATTTGTTACTGTGTTGCTATGGGCAAGTCAAATTTTTTGTGGTTGGATTTTAGTATCCTTATCTGAGAAATTAGAGTATTAAAATCCACTATCTCTAAGGCATTATTCAGTGAGCCTTATTTTCTCCTTCTCCAATAGATGTGCCCTCTAACTTCTGCTAAACCTGTATTAACAAGCATGTGAGAGCATTTTTTTGTAAGAAGCTAAAGATCCCAAATATGTTTTTTTCAATATAAAGATAGGCAATTTATTAGTTGATAAGAGAAAAACACTTTTTCAGGTGTCCCCTGAGGAAAGCTTTCAATTAATGTTTCCTTGGCTATAACATGGTAATTTACTGGAACTTCCTAGGAATCAAATAATATCTGCATGATAATCAGATATTAAAATGAACATTTGCTCTGAAAACTCATGGAACAATATATATACAAACATAATTTTTTATATTGTAAAATTATGAACTTTTTTTGTTCTAATTTTTTTCTTGGCACAGAGTGATAGTACAAGGCTGAAGGAGTTTGCCTTACATGCTACTGACTCCAGTTTTATCTTCAGCATCACACATTCCCCATGCATAATCAGGTATAATCCTGAAGGTCCCGGAGCACCATTGCAGTGATCCAGATAACCCTGGCTCCAAAGGATCCGAGAAGCAATATATCCTCTGGCCTTTACATGACACCATATGCCCATGGCTGAGACTCTCTGGGTGTCCTAAACACCACTTGAGTGACGGTTCCCCCAGTTTTTTCTTACTAACATATGTAGTTCTTATATTTCTTGATTTACAAAACTCATGTCACTTACTTCCCTCTCCCCTTTTTAACTATCTACGATTCTTAAATGTCAGTAAGGAGAAGACAAAAATTATAAAATCAAAAGCCCCTAACATTAATGTTTTAATACAATTGGGTAATATAAATTAGACAATAACTGTAATACAACCAACCTTTAATAAGTATAAAAATGTAATACAATTGAGACATGCCATTAAAAATGAGCCTTGATATGTCTGTCGCTCTCTTTCTGACTCATTTCACTTAACATGGTACTTTCCATGTTGATACACCTATATTCAAATTTCATGACTTCATCTTTTCTAACAGCTGCATGTTATCCCATTGTGTAGATGTAGTAAAGTTTCTTTAATCAATCATCTGTTCTTGGGAACTCGGGTTTTTTCCAGATTCTGGCTATTGTAAACAGTGCTCAGAAAGAGAGGGTCAGACATAGAAGATTGCACTCATTTGTGGAATATAAAGTAACAAAATGGGAGACTAACACCTAAGAATAGTAAAGTACCAGGAGGATGACTCCAGAGCTTAGAAGCCAGCCTCGCATGCCAGGGGGAAAAGGCAGCTCAGATAGAGAAGGGAACACCAAGTAAAGAGTGCTAGAAGGGCCCACTTGGGATGGGAAATGCGGGCTCAAAGTAGACTATAGACCGAACATGATGGCCACTTAAGACCTCTACTGCAAATCACAACACCCAAAAGAAGAGAGATAGCAAAAGGGAATGCCCTGTCACAGAGGCAGGGTGGAGGGGACAGGGTGGGTGTAGAGGGAGGGATACTGAGACCATTGGTGGTGGGAAATGGGCACTGGTGGAGGGATGGGTACTTGACCACCATATGACTGAAACGCAAGCATGAAAGTTTGTAAGTCTGTAACTGTACTTCACGGTGATTCACTAATATTTTTAAAAAAAAATACATATAGGAATACCCATATTATAAGCATTTTAAGTAAAAAATATACATCTTTGTTAAAAAAAATGAGCCTTGAGAACAATTGAAAACCTCACAGATGCAGAGAGGGCCATTGGGGGGAAATGGGCATATAATCTGAGGTCTGCTCAGAAAGCAATTAATATTTTACTTAATTTGTATTGAAAGTGGAAATGAAACAAAGTATGGGAGGTTTAACAAAGGAAAATAAGTTGGTTGGTATCAGAAAATGCAGGGATGTGAAGTGTAGTCAGGTGATCAAAGGATGAGGAAGAAGCATGGTCAAAATTTTAGTTAAAATAAATAATTTGAAAAGGGTGAAACACGTGATTGGAATGGGGTGAGACCACCAACATAGAGATTTTAGAAAGCTGCTACTGAAAGTTAAATTAAATTACAAAATTAATTCATTCAATTTCACCTTGGGCACATGGACTGTAGTTTATGTGTGTTTACTTTTCCATTTAGCACCGAGGCAGATGTTATAGAAACAAAGGACTAAGTGTGGAATTCAGATTGAATGACTAGACATAAATGTGGAAGAACCCAAGATTAACTGCATCTCTTAGTGGTAGTTGTGAAATCTTCCCTGAACCTAAATATGTTTCCCTGCCCACTACCTTCATTCTTAAAATTACACAATTTCTCCTCCTTTGTGTTCATTTGTCTGTTATTAACCCTCTATCTTTCTACTTTTCTAGATCCTACATAAAAATCCTATGCAACCACATTTAGCTCTGCCCTCTAGCAAAATCTGCTTAGGATCTAGTAATGACATAACAGACTACAGCCAAGGAATATCATGCCCTCACTAGTGGTGGTCAAATTGTTATATAACAAAAGGACATTTACTTGAGAACACAGAAAAATGAAAGTTCACAAAAGGACCAGTCGTTTAAAATAAAGTTTCCTTGGAACAGTGCTTTGTAAACTTTCTACTTGCAATTCCTTTTAATTAAAGAACTTCTTTCTGATCTCTAGTACACAGATAAATAAAAAAATGCATGCAAATGAAATATTTACTGATAATAAATAATTTATGTGACCATCCAGTTCAGTGATGTGGTCACATCTAACACAGAGTAAGAAAGTAGGCCTTAGAGTTCTGAATTCCCAAACAATTGCTTTCCTTCTTAGATCTCTTATGGCTCTGAAAATGAGATCTTAACTGTAGGCCATGTGAGTTCCAAGAGACAGGAATTTGATAGTTCTCAATTTCTTTATAGTTCTCCCTCAGAACTATAATGTGGCTTTGAAAATATTCCACATTTCTTTGTTTTCCAATGTAGACAAAATAAGGATAAAAACAAGTTTGTATACTTGAAACACAAGGAGCTAGAAACACAAGGACAAAGCCCTCTAAGGACATAAGGTGCTAAATGACAAACAAGATGGAATATGTAACTCAATCAATCATGCCTGACATAGGCTGTGGCCATTTATTATTACTTTTCTATTTCTAAAGTGATGGCTAAATAGAATTTCCACTAATTTTTCAAGAACTCAAATTTGATTCTAATAATCCTGGGCTTTTTTGTTGCTGATATATTGTAGATATAATTTTTGTGTGCTCTAAGAGGCATTTTGCTCACAGGGCATTGCTGTAAGTTGTGGATAATTTATTTCCCCGTGCTATTATATTGTGTAAATTACCATGTTGGCAATATTTTAGCCTTTCACATTTTGAATCAGTGCCCAGAATAATTCTAACAAGATTTTGATTCTCCGGAAACAACCTCAAGGAAGAAAGCCCTTCAAAAGATGCCTGCATATTCATTTAAACTTCAAATGAGAGCTACATATCCAGGTCAAGTATAAGGTGTGTCTCAAAGGTAAGTGATACTTATCTCATCTCCCGGTCCTCCTCTGCTGCCTGAAACAATCATAAACACACCAATTGATACACACTCCCCACACTCAGTCTTTTAAGCATGTTGAAAGTTGTAGATTTGGAATGGGTCTGAAGTCCACCAGCAATATCAAAGAATTTGACTCCGGAGACCTAGCCTATGACTTCATTTGGTCACCCAAAAGAGATATTTTGGTTTGCAATCAGAAAATCCCAAGATTCTTAATATTAATCAGAAAAGGTACATGATAAAAATTATACTACTAAGTCAAGGCAGAGTAAGTGTTATGGAAACAGATAGTGCCATCTGGTAATAGAAAACTGAGTAAAATTAGATCTCCATATGACATTTTACCTCTCTCTTCCCCACCTTTAGTACACCTTAATGAAAAAAAAAATGTTGTAGAATTCATTACTTAAAGTCCACAGAAACAATCATGTCTCCACCAAAATCTCCAAATCTAGGTGCAAATAAAAAAAGTTCCATCATTACTGTATGCTTCAGCCTTAACTACCAAGTACCTGAGTGGTTGGGGAAGGCATTTTTCTTTAATATTCTCAGTGACAATAATGAAGGGTCTTGTTAGTGCAAACTTTACAGGGATGTTGTAAGAACTCAATGAACAAAAGACAGTGTGCCTTGGCCAACGTTAACAAAAGTTATCACAAGATACTATTTCATTAAAATAACACTAAAAACAGGTATGCCAACTTTTGTTTTAAAGTAGCTAGCTCCATTTTAAAAAAATCTATTCAAGTCGCTACTTAAAAATGCAAAAACGGTTTAAGAAAGAAAAAAGAAAGTCCTTAGAAGTACTTTTAAATTTTTCTCAGTTTTCTAATGAACTTAATAAGCTCCCCAGATACATTTTACAAAGTAAAGAAATCTTCAAAAATACTAAAGTAATTTTATTTTCTCCAGCAGAACAGTGTATTTTCAGTGACTGGTAAGATACATCACCATAAATTTTACAAGTGTTCAATTAATGGTGAAAGGGAAAAAAATAACAAGAGAAAACACTTTCTCTTATAGGTCCTTTAATATATTTAGATGAAACTTTGCTGCAAGATTGTTCACTGGAGCAGTTTCTCTGAGTTTTCACCTAACATCCCAGTTAAATGAGGGCAATTCCAAATACCCCTCCCCTAGTTGTCAAGCAGGCCGAATGATTTTTGACACTGTCAGACACCAAGATTTTTGATCAAAGAAATAATTCACAAAATTGAAATCACTGCCACTCTTTGCCATCTTTACTCATTTGAAGTGATTTTATGAGAAGTCCTCTGCTATGGACACCATAATTATAGGGGACAAACGAAATAGCTTGTGTTTTTCCATAAGAATCATAAATCTCTGAACAGCAAAATAAATTAGACTCCAGGAAAGAAGAGCATAAAAAGATCCATAAGAAGCAATAACTAGATGAAACGCACCTTGATGATGATGAAATTCATATGACCATTCTTAATGTCCAGTTGACTTTCTGATGACCAAATTTCATGAATACCTTGCCCATCATGAATAGCAAACAGTAATAGATTTTTCTTCATCACTGTCTGGGCAGAGTGTAGTTTTATCTGCCAACAAGCATTTATGTAATTGCAGTTCATAAACCATGTGCATAGTCTCCTCTTAACTCTTTGATTAAAATTCATATTCTTGGGCTCCACGTTTAATCCTTTTCAATCAGAATCCCTGAAACACATCCTGAAATTTTAAATATTTTATGAGCTATCTCAGTCAATTAGAGGAAAGTATACTATTGGAATGAGAACTGGCATTATCATCCAGGGATATCAGATCAGAATGCATTTATGTACAGAACTATTACCAAGATGGCATAAGAATTTTTAAAAAGAAAAATGTCATATTCAACTGTCCTCAAACAACTTAAATACAACTTGATATGAGTAGCAGCTACAAAATAACAAAACAGCTTAGACCTGAAAGAGGTAAATGCAAGGTCAGGGACTGCATTAAAGAAATAATCAGTTGCTTAGTCTCAGAGTTATCATTGTTTCCTACTAAAACTACTGCCTGTTTTAATTTTATAGTTATTTTAAATTATATCTAAACTGAACTGTCATGCTGTGTATGTCTCAGGAGTACATATTTCTTTATGGTTTGATATCTTATATGCTGCCATATGATCCTCACCAAAAGCCTAGTTTATTCTCAACCATTCTCAACCATTCTCAACCAAAATTACCTAATTTTCCCAGTTCTACCTGTCTTTCCACCAATAAGCTGCTTTCTCTTTTTATCCTTATCTAAGTATTTGCTTTTATATTCCTTATCTTTTTTTCTTGTAATATGTCATATATAGTGTTTTAAATTTAACATAATTAACAATGTGTTTATGATAGTCACTGCAGGTCTAATTTCCATCCATCACAAAACAAACTCATTTATAATCAGTTTGGATTTGGTTTTCCTCACAACTCCTTATTTTAGATTGGAATTGAAAATTTGTGGCAAAGCAGATTGGCAAAACTGAGGGTGTTTTTCCCTTTAAATGTTTAGAAGTTCATATTGCTGGTGTTGCGTGAACGTTCACAGTCGGAGGCTCTGAGACAAGGAACTCGGAAGAAATGTATGTCATGGAGGGTCTAGGTTCTCTCTGACTCTTAGACAAAAGGTAGAGAGCCCCGTAATCTCCTTTTATTGATCATGGAAACTCTTAAGGGCTCAATACAGTCACCAATTAAGGGCCCAATACAGTCACCAAAGGAGTTAAGGGAAGATCATGCAAAGTTCTTCTGCATATGGGAAAACAAACAATGTAGGATCTACATACTGACAACAAATAGGCTTAGGACCTAGGATCTGCATACTGACAACAAACAGGCTTAGGACCTAGGATCTGCATACTGACGACAAACAGGCTTAAGCAGAACCAGGGATCTGTGAGAAAAGGAAGACTGACAATTTTGTTATAATTAGGAAATTATTTACTAAGGCAGCCAAAAGAATATGTTCAACCTCATCCAAACCACTGGGCTCATCCTGGTAGCTCAGTCCAGCCCCAACAGCTGGTATCCACTAGAAAAAGATAAGAAACTCTATTGTAAGTTAAAATTTTTCTTCAAGGAGAAGGAGCAGGCAGAATCTCCTGCCCTAGCACCAGGCTGTCTTCACCTGGGCCCTCTTGGAGGGAGACTTGTTGAGTTTCCCTCCCGGCCCCAAGCAGAGCCCCAGCAGCCGAAAACCTCCAGAACCTAGCCACAACCATGCTCAGAGCCACTCTCCACACGCTCAAATGAGCCTCACTCATGAAGGAACCGGCAGAGGAACCCAGGTGTGTGGGACCCGGGGTTAAGATCTCCAAGCCTGCTCTGATCAGGACTGGGCCTCCTCCACCCAGATCCCCAGTTTTCCAGTAGCTTGGCAGCCACACCCACAAACTGCACTCCCCCTCCCCCCCCCACAATGTAATCTCATCAACAGCCAAGATACAGAGACTATAAAACAAAGTTCCCGGAAGAGAGTGACGCAGTTTTTCCTGAAACATGTGGCCACATTCTAAGCCACCTGACCTCTTATACTTTAGCCCACTGATGTACCTAGAGCAGAACACATATGTTTAGTTTTAACATATTCGCACGTATTCTCTTATATATGGGCTTAAAGGGTCCCAGAATGAAATCAACAATCTTTACACACTTCCCTCTTATTGTGGTGGAAAAATGCTTGCTGGTTGAGTGGGTGTTTGAATATTATCTGTAATGAACTATTGTGAACTACTTTATGAAAATAAAATGTATAAAAATAGCAATATAAAAGGAGAAGGAGCAATGTTGAGAATAAAGAAACCAGCAGCTCAGCAAGAGTAACCCACATTTCTAAGATCTGGAGCAAAGTCTCACTACAACTTCAAGGTCCACTTGAGATTGGAGATATACAGTAGAGTTAAAGTAGGATATGGGGACTTTTAAGTATCAAAATGGATTCTATTACCTCCTTGAAGTTGCTTTTGTCAGCTTCTGAGCTTTTTTATGTTAATAAACTAAATAGACACAATTTCTTAGAGTTTATCTTCAAAGAAAATATTCAAGGTTTAAATTATGACTGATTCATAAAAATATGATATCCTAGAGTAGAGAAGAACACAGGTAATTATGCAGAGCTGGAAATACAGACTTTAAAGTAGACTTTGGTTCATCTCAGCTCATTATTCATACATATTAGATACTTTAGAAAATTTAACTAAATTTTTTTCCTTGTATTGATAAAGGTGTTATGGGTTTACGAAAAGTCCACTTGGATTTTAGAAATGATGTGAATATTTGTATGCATTCAAATACAGACATACAAGTATTCACACCTTTCTAAGTCCTCTGTGTATATGTTCCAATTATAAAACAGTGTTCCTGGAATCTGTTTTACAAAATATTTGTTTTTCTAGAGATAGGGAAAAATGAGTTCTCATTTTCTGGAATGTAGGGAATTAGTTGTGAGTAATATTTTTAATCCTTGGATTATTTTTTTTTTATTTTATTGAATCACCATGTGGAGGGTTACATAGTTCTCAGGATTATGTCGGTTATACAATTCTCAAACACCCTTCCCTTCACCAGTGCCCATCCTCCATCACCAACCCCCCCAGTATACCTGCCGCCCCCACCCACCTCCCCAGTCCCCACCCTTGTACTTGATAAGTTTCACTTCGTTTATGCCTTATCTCGATTACATTCCATGTTTCAACACACAACTCACTACCGTTGTTGGGGTTTCCCCCAAAAAAGAAAAGCAGTCCTATTGCCAAGGAGGCATTTGATAGTTCTCCACTGCTAAGAATATAAAGATATTAAGTCCCGCTGTTTGTTACATAACTTTTCTTTTTCCCCCTTGCCCTGCGCCACCGAGTTCACGCCTGTTTAGTAATCGCCACGCTGCCTGACAAGGGAAAAAAAAAAACGAAAAGGATGGTTATTTCCCGTCATCAGCAGACGTGGGGCTCTGGCTTAGTTGATAGACTAGTAGAGTGTCTGCAAGCAGTTTCTGGAACCGAAGGGCTTGCGCTGGTATCGGCTTCGGCTCGAGATTCCACCAGCGTCCCACTGTTCCATGTACATAATTTTTCCCCTTATATCCCATTCCCACGCCACCAGGTCTGTTTGCTTAATGGTCATCACACTGTAGTTGACGACACGCCGCGTTTCTTCCCGAGAAAGAAGAAAATTTCTTCTCAGCTGGCGTGGGGATATAGCTTAGTTTAGTCTAGAGAGATGGCTACCGTTTTGATTGCCTTCAATATTTCAGCAACAGACTTACTATTCTTGTTAGGATCTCCCACAAAAGTCCGACCCATTAAAAGCGAACCATTACATATTGCTGATGCTAAGATGACATTAGGTCGCGCGGCCGCAGCAGCGGCCGCGCAGTTTTGGGTTTCTGTATAAAGTCCAGGGAAAGTACAACCAGAAATAACATCACTACAAACTTTTACCCTTTTATGGTGCTCATAAGATGGAGAAGTCCTGCGCTGTGTTCAGGAGGGAGGAGTTGAGAGAGAGAGACAGGTTAAAAGAATTGGGGGATGCCCGGTTCCCACTGTTTCAGCGCACCGTGGGGTCTCTGGTCCCATGCCGGAATTAGTTCAGTGGGCTGCCTGGAGTCCAAGGGCGCTCCCTTGGGCTCTTCCATCATGCTCGCTCCGCAGCCGGATCCAAAGGGCAATCCTTGGATTATTAATTTGATGTTAATAGATGTTTAGGTATTGTAAAGCTTGATCTGATTCAGGTTTTTACAGCCAATACAACAGCAGTTCATGCGGTATATACTCCTATACTCCTTGCTTATATTTTCTTATGTAAAGATCAGAAGAGAAGCTTTAACTGGAATCCCAGAGAGCAGTAGGAACTGCTCTTTCTCTGTCCCAATCAGGGCAGTTTATTTCTGAGCAAAGCTCCTGTCATCATACAGATGATCCTGTCATCTGTAGATGATAATGCAACAATTCTATAAGATAGGGAAACTTGCAAAGAATGCTTGGAAAAATGTAAAACACAGCCATGAATACTTTCAAATAGATATATCTATAGCAAAAGCAGAAAAACAATGTATGAGACTGATTCCCTGATACATATTGAAAGATAAAGAAAATGAGAAAAGTCTGGATCCTGTTGCAAATCACTTCTGCAGGTTTAAATAGGAGATTCAGAAAATTTCCTACCCACCTCTGAACAGTGGTTTTGTGACATCTACTACACATTGAAGAAATTCTTCCAAGAAGAAGGTCATCCTAAGGATGCTACTAGATTTACTTTTAGTAGCACTGTAGCACTGTTGTCCTGTTGTTCATTGATTTGCTTGAGCAGGGAGCAGTAACATCTTCATTGTGAGAGTTGTTGTTACTGTTACTGTTTTTGGCGCATAGAAATTGCCACGGGGAGCTTGCCAGACTCTGCCGTGTGGGTGGGATACTCTCGGTAGCTTGCTGGGCTCTCCGAGAGGGACGTAGGTATCAAACCCCAGTCGGCCTCGTGCAAGGTAAATGCTCTACCTGCTGTGCTATCGCTCCTGTTCAACTTTTAGTAATTTAAATAATTTTAATTAGCTTTAGTAATAAACAGAAATTAGGTTGGTGTACAAAGACAGATTAATAAAGATGCCCATAGTTATTAACACAATTCAATTTTTTCATTACTTTGTTTACCCCTAATTTTTATTTGGGTATTTTATATTAGTCTGACTTTAATTATAATAAATTACTGCTGCTAATAGAGTTCCAAGCATACAATATTACAACTTCACATCCATGATCAGCTTCAGTGTCCTGATGTACACAGTACCTCCCCTCTCCAGCATCAAAGTGTCCAAGATCTATGACCTATGTCTTTATGATGAGATGGTCTACTTCATGCAAGCAGACTTTTCTTAGTGTGACTAAGACTATTATTTTCTTTTCCTCACAAAGTAGAAGTTAGTGTCAATGCAGCATGATCTAGCACAGTTTTACAAGGAAAAAAATGTCAAGGGGAATAGTAGACTTTTGTAGAACTTGCAAGCACACGGTGACCTTAACAGGTTTCAGTACTTAGAAATTTACTGATAAGATCAGTGGTACATTGGATGACTATGAACTAAAATGTGTTGGATATGTTTTTGAAATGCAGCAATTTTCAGAAGAAATGATCAATGTATACTACAACATACCCATGTATGATTCACGCTAAGTGCAAAATCCAGAAAAGTCAGAGGTTGAAAGTGCATTTTCAGCAATTTTTATTCCACAATCTAGTTAACCTATAAGAAATTACAACTTAATGGGTCATGGAAGCAGTTCAAATAATTAGTAAGCATGCATTCTATGAAGGAGGCACAAGTAGCACCATATGATCCCAGAGTAACACTAACACTAGAAGTGAGCCTACTCAATGTGCCAGGAGTAGCCTTGAGCCAAGTATGCCACTCCCACACCAAAGAAAGAAAATAAAAAAATAGAGCTACTTGTCAACATCAGTGTTACACAAAATATGAATATACGCAATTATCTAAAACTATATGAAAATATTTTTACAAATGTGTGTCTGTAGGAGACCAAGTTTTCTTCATATATTTTATGAATATGACAGATAACTACAGATTGAATACAGAAGCAAATACAAAATGAGTTACCTTCTATTAAGCCATTTACTAGACTTGAGAAGTGCAAAATTCTATTGTTCTCATATTTTTAAAAATATTATTAATTTTAAAATAAAATAGAATATTTGTACTGGTATATAATAGACTTTAAACTATGATAATAAATGTTTTGTAATTCTCTCCAGTTTTAATATCTAATATAGTAACTAATATCTAATATAGTAACATGTTATATATACATATTTATATGTATCACTGTATCACTATATAACTGTCATCCCATTGTTCATCGATTTACTCGAGCGGGCACCAGTAACGTTTCTATTACACTCAGCCTTGAGATATTAGCAACCTCCTTTACTCATCTTTCCAAATGATTGGAGGCTCTTTCAGGGTCAGGAAAATGAGACCTATCGTTACTGTTTTTGGCATATCGGATACACCATAGGTAGCTGGCCAGGGTAGCTGGTGTGGGCTGGATACTCTTGGGATAACTTGGTAGTTATAAATACATACACTTTATATGCACATATACATTTATATGTATAACATATGTGTATATATACATCATATGTGTGTATACATATATATGTTTGTGTATATATATATACATATATATATATATATCACTCTTGACACACAGGAGTTACCATGCTAAGTTACCATGCTAAAACAGCCGTGGCAGTTTTCCCTGCTCTGCTCTTTGCGTACCATCGTGGAGGAGACACGCAGCCTCAGAATGAGAGTGAGTTTGTGGAGGTGGAAGAAAGGCACTTCAGGGGCTCTTCAGAGAGACCACACATTTATTGCAAGCAGGATCAACCTTACATACTATAAGGGGCAAGAAACAAACATCTTACAGTAACTGTAAAACTCGGCTCTTCAATTAAAAAATTTCAAAATAGGCTCTTGAGCAGAGAATGAGTTTATGGAAAGGCAAGACCATAGACTTCTCAAAAGTTGAAAGTGTGCAGCTGGAGACCATATTTCCCTAAGAAGACATAGAACACAGTTTATTCTCTTCTGTAATTAAGGAACAGAATAACTGGAACAAAGAATGGCTTGTAAGTGATTTTTCCCTGAAATGCTCAAACCCTTTACTTGGAATTGAGCCTTCAAAGATTTTCTACTATAGTTTGACAAACTCTGAACTCTCATAGTAACCATTTTTTCCTATTTTATTTTATTTTATTTTATTTTAATAAAGCAGTTCACAGTAATTTACCATATTCAGTATTCCAACACCACGTCCACTATTCACGGTACATTTTAAGGGACAGTACAAGCCAAAAGATAAAGGAAGTTGGAGCACTCATTGTGCTCTCTTCATTGTGAGTTACTAATTCTATTATGGATAACAGAGTTGGGACGAGCAGATTTGTAGAAATTAGAATAGGTTGAGGCCTTGAAAGTAACAGTATTTTGTGGGTTGACATTTCTAGAGAAGGAAGAGGTTTAGGTCTTCAATGTCCAAATGTTTTTTTCTATATTTGGCATGTCTGGGCTTTTTACTTCAGGGACCATTTTTTTTTTGTCCCAGCCATGATCACAGATGTAGTATCCAAATACCCCTCTTCCAAAAAACTTAAAAAATGCTTCCTTAATTTTAGGGTTTTTTCTCACGAACTGTCCCCAGTTGGGGCTTTCTATGTAGATATAAGTTTGCTACTCTTATTGTCAAGGGAAATAACTTTAAAATTTGTTGATTTACCTCCATGTTTCTGTTATAGCTTTTTATTCTAGCTGGAGATTTTCCTCTTTAGAGGAGATCTGTCCTTCTCTGAACCAGTACTAGTGTCTGATAAATCTTATCATCCTTAGGTCCTGTATCCACAAAGAAGGTCTGACCTCCATGCTTGAGGCTAACATAGGGTTAGTGACAGAACAATTATTTAAATCATATCTTGGTTTTATTTCATCAAGATAACCCATTGCCTGGCCCGCCCCACACCCATCACCTTTCCTGTTTCATATATTGTTTGTTGAGGATAAATTTAGATGATGTGGGCCACAGTGATAGTACAGTGTGTATGGTAGTTGCCTTGCAAGTTGCTGACATAGGTTTGACCTCTGGCATTCCATATGGTCCCCCAAACACTGCCAGCAGTGATCCCTGAGTACAGAGCCAGAAGTTACCTTGAACATTGCTGAGTGTGGCTTAATAACAGCATTGCAATGTGTGGCACCATAACAAACAAAAAATTTAGAGGATAATATATTAACATGAATCAATGTGGGGAAAAAATCAATTAAATGTAAACAATTAATTGTACAAAATGCAAAACAAAGTAAAGTATGAACCAGTGGAATATGTTTCTTTGTGTTTTATTTCTGTTTATTTACAGTGTTGGGTATCAAACACAGGGATTCACACATACAAGCTATATTCTTTACCTCTGCATTATATCCTTTTAAAGGATTATCTCTTTATAATGAAATAATGAAAGCTATGTAAAGTCCATCATAATCTACTTTGGGAAATCCATGTTTTGGTACAAATCAGATAGATTCCTTAGTGTCCTGCAAGAAGAGCATGTGACACTCGGGTTTTGTCCAGATTCTGGCTATTCTAAACAGTGCTGCGATGAACATATAAGTGCAGATGTCACTTCGACTATACTTTTTTGCTTCTCCAGGATATATTCCCAGAAGCGGTATTGTTGGATCAAATGGGAGCTCAATATCTAATTTTTTGAGGAGTGTCCATATTGTTTTCCAAAGGTACTGAACCAGACGTCATTCCAACCACCAGTGTAGAAGGGTCCCTTTCTCCCCACATCCTCTCCAACAGCGGTTGTTTTTGTTCTTTCAGATGTGTGCCATTCTCTATGGTGTGAGGTGGTATCTCATTGTTGTTTTGATCTGCATCTCCCTGATGATTAGTGATGCAGAGCATTTTTTCATGTGTCCTTTGGCTATTCGTATCTCTTCCTTGGAAAAGTTTCTGTTTATTTCTTTGCCCCATTTTCTGATGGGATTGGATGTTTTCTTCTTGTAGAGTTCAACCAATGTTTTATATACCCTTGATATCAACCCCTTATCAGATGGGTATTGAGTGAATATCCTTTCTTATTCTGTAGATTGGCTTTGTATTCTGGTCACTGTATTTTTTGCGGTGCAGAAGCTTCTTAGTTTAATATAGTCCCATTTGTTTATCTCTGTTTCCGCTTGGTTGGTCAGTTGCATGTCATCTTTGAAGATACCATTAGCTTCAATATCGTGGAGTGTTTAGCCAACCTTGGTGGTAGAGAATGGACACTGGTGGAGGAATGGGCTCACGAACACTGTATGAGGGAAACACAAGCACAAAAATGTGTAAATCTGTAACTGTACCCTCACAGTGACTCACTAACTAAAACATATTTTTTTTAAAAAAGAAAGCATGTGAGTATATATGCACAAATACCTTGCAATCCCTTACTATAAATAGATATTATACTTGCTATATGAAGGTCAAGACAGTTCACCACCCCTATAATTGCATATAGTATTGTTTCAGCAGTAAGAAAAGTAGGTTTACATAAAGCTCTATATGTTCTCTTCTAACATGCTGATGGCCAATAGAAGGACTATGTGAGGTAATTGTGGGAGAAAAGGATGTGCCTTCTAGCTATGGAACAAAGTTTGTCTAGGTGGTCAGTGTAGGGATCAAATTTGCTAATGAATTTGCTTAGTATTGACATTGACATGACCAAAATAAGCAGTCAGCAGAATCAAAGACTCCAGTTAAATATATTTTAGTATTAAATCCAATATCTCTTTTAAACACCTACTTGCAAGGCTTATTGTCTAATTATTTAACAAATCAACATTAGGAGTGATTTTATCTATGTCAGTGGCATTCCCTTCATTAAGTTTACCTAAACAGCATTTCAAAATTGTCAAGGAAAGAAAAACTCTAAATTGCTGAAGGGCTTTAAAAAGTCTGGCTATGTTTTCCTAATTATCTGAGGTGTGGACATATCTGATTTCACATTTTGCAGAGCAGAAATTTCAAAATGAATATATGCTGTCTATTCATAAAAGGAAATTTTTATAATAATAAAAGAAAATTTTCCCAAACCTATCAAAGGTTTCCCAGATTGAGTTTTGTTAGCATCTGTATTCAAAAGTATTGAAGTTTCATTTATACTGGGTTCATACTTAATCCCTAAGCGCAACACAGCCAAAGACTACCTATTTTTCCCTTTAACTTTCTTTAAGCAACTTTTTATTTCTTCATTTAAAAAATAGATTTTATATGTAAAGCTGCTGAATTTCACTGCAATTTCAATTTCACTTAAAATCACAGGCTAAATGCACATTTCAGAAATTTATAATTTTTCCCAAGTAGCAAACAAGTTCAATGGATTTAGTTTACTTTTTAGCTCACATAACATTTTTATGTTATAAAACATAATTGATAAGTCAGTTCAATTACTAAGTATGCATTCTTCTAGTAAATTAACATGAGCTTAATGGTCATGGACATTATAAGAGATTAAATAATATTAAATATGATGCCCTTCTTTAGTGAATGACCTGAGTATTAAAAGTCAAAAACAATCTAACAAAGTATTTTGGATGCATTAAAATTATAGATATTTTATTTCAGTGAATGCTTTTATATGATTTTCACTGATTCTTTCCCCCACACTCAGCTTTACATTAAAATATTTAACAATTTAAACATGTTTTGGTTTTCACTTTACATATACAACTTCACAGGAATAAGTTAAAAGAAAAATACATTGCTTTGTCAGTTGCACTATTTCCAAATGATTTGAACTTGGATGAATATAAAAGACACATTTTTTAACATAGAACATACATAGACACATTTTTTAACAAAATATCAGAAGTAAGAGCAATTCTGTAATGCTCCCAATCTTCATTCATTCGGATTAAAATAGACTTCGTAGGACTTGCAAAGAAAGAAAGAGACTGAAAAGAACCGATGGGCATAAATATTGATCCATGCTCTTCAACCACTATTCTACCCCAACATACAAAAGATTCCTGCCCCCTATATTTTAAAAAATAGCAAAATATTGGAAATAGTTTTTTAAAAACAGAAAGCATTTTTTTTGTATCTTGCTTCTCAGATAAAAGACACAAAATGCAGTAGAACTTTTTTCCACTTAAAGACATGGAATGGCACCTGCTGTTCACAGACATGGTCTTCAACAGACTCACTGGGATTTCTTTCCCTTTCATGGTTTTGGAGCACAGAAGGGGGTCCATATGCCACTGACATCAAAACATCAAAGAGAAGTAATGGACCTGTGCATGCTATATTGATGAGATTCAGATGCATCTCCAAAGCCTTCCAATCAGCTGTGAAGAGTAGCAGAATATGCCACCTTAAATATGGCCCTTTGGCAAATTAATGATTTGAGTAATAAACACTTGAAAAAGATCAAATTCAGGGAGAGACTCTCTCTGAACTCCCTTTATTTGCCTACAAACAGATCCTCCCAAAGGAACTACATTACCATAAATCCCTTCCCTAAAAGTTTTATCAACCGAAGAAGATTGACTCTCTTCTCAGAGGAGAAAGTCAGCTCGACATCCAGATGACTGTCACAAACTATCATGACTCCTTACTAGTATTTTAGTGTTGATTCACCCTCCTTAAAAGTTATTTATTCCGGGGCTGGAGCGATAGCACAGTGGGTAGGGCATTTGCCTTGCACTCGGCCGACCCGGGTTCGATTCCCAGCATCCCATATGGTCTCCTGAGCACCGCCAGGAGTAATTCCTGAGTGCGTGAGCCAAAAGTAACCCCTGTACATTGCCGGGTGTGACCAAAAAAAAATATTTATTCTATTTATCATCTCCTGCACTGTGCAGGACCAGTGGACTTCAGGTGCAGTTTGATGATCTGGCAGGACATGAGCATATGTGTCATGCAGTGGTTTATCATAGACTTGTTGGTCCTAAATTTCCGTGGCACTTCCCCTGGTGACCAAGGTGGGATGGGAGAGAAGCAATAGATTTCCTTTTGAGGATGCTTCTACTCTTTCACCTGCTTCACATAAGCCACCCAGGAATTCCTATTCCTCCATTGTTGGGGCTCAAGTCTAATACCAGTGACAAACATTTTTACTTTTCAATACCTTAACTTTGAAAAGTTGATAGTTAGAGCCTACACTCTGGCATAAAATTGTTAGCACATAATTGAATTCCACCTTAAAGATAGCAAGAACTTCCGATCTCACATTTATTGGAAAGCATCATCACAATTGTGTTATGCATAATAGTTGTGTTAATATTGAACATAAGTCACTACTTTTAGAGCAGTCTAGGAAAGTATCACAGGACAAAATAAATTAGGCTGGTCACTGGCTAAAAGGCAATAATTGGGAATGCTGGTTGTAAAGGAAGGGAGTTTACTTAAGATGAAAAGAAAGAGCAGCGAAAAGAGGAAAAAGTAAGGTCATCACTGCATGTCACAGAACATGGAGAGTGGTTGACTAGAAAAAGAAAATAAAATAATAAAATTTAAAGTGATTGAGTGGGATCAGTAAAATAATGTGAGTTTGAATGAGACCGCATTTGTATGACCAGATGACCACAGAAGAAGATAAAAGTTTGTTTTCTTAAATATAGTCATTATCAACATTTATAAGAATTAGTAGAAAAGGTTATTTTGAGATTAATTGACAAGCTAGATAATTTTCCCACTCTCCCAAGAAACTGTGTTGCTTAGGGCACAGTTAATAAAGTATCAGCATCAGAGCAAGGAGAGAGACATTGGAGGTCTTTCATCACCAGCACTACTAGAGGATGGCATTTACATGAAATTGACTTTCAGTGTTAAAATTATGCTTGTGATGTTCCATTGTAAAAATTGACAGCTTTTAAAAGGATGTCTAAGAGACAAGCACTAAAATGTCACTAGAAGAAAAGCTGACCAGTGTTTATGTTAAATTTCTAAAATTGCATTCCTTTTTTACATAAATAGTGATGCCTCATGAAACAAAGCAGATAATCCTCAAGCACTACAAAATGAAAGAAAATGAACATGTCTACATTATCATGTAGGAGGACACCCACTGCCTTTCATCATAACGACATAGGTTTCACCCCCAACAACAACTTCTTTGAAGATTTTCAGATAGAAATGCTTGAGTTTCTCCCATAGTGAGCTTACAGAATGAAAAGAAAAATAAATCACATAAAAATAAAGGACACCTATGGAATTTAATGATTGCTAGTAACAGTTATTCATAGGACTTTGAGATTTAAGTCTGGAGACATAGTTATGTATATGAAGAGGAATTAGATTGGCAGCTTGTTGGTGATGATGGTGGGAATATTGATGAAAACACCATTCACCTTTGTTAGCTGTAAAACAGAGGCTCAAGGCCTGGACAATGATAAAAGTGATTCCCTGACCACAGAGAAGTAAATGCTGAGCACCAGAGGATGTCATCCCCCACTCCCACCACCCTAAATAAAGAACAACAAAGAAAGCAAAAACAAACCCAACCCAAGGAAAACAAACAAAATCAAATAAACCAGAAGCTAAAGGACACAACCTGAAGATTTTCACTCAGTTGAATTTCTGGGAGCTCTAAGTATAGTCCTTTGTCATTTTCTATCTCGACATTTAGCAGTTTCATTACAGACTGTTCTCACCCTGTATGCTGTCTGATTCAGGAAATAGAGGTTGCTGTCTTTTGATCTCCAATATATTTTTTTAGAATTATATGCAATTATTCTGAAAGAAGAAACTGAAGAATGTCCTGGAATTCATTTTAGAATATTACTACTCACATAGTACATTTATCAAGTAATTTAGAACAAAATATTTTATGGGGTTATTAATTATATTACAGAATATTATATTATATTTTTAAGCTTGTGTTTAAATATCTTCAGAAAGTCATATTCTCAGATTAATACATTTATAGAATTGAAAAAAAAGAAAGATTCTCCTTGACATATTGCAATTAGTGCTTTGTTTTGCTATAGGATAATACTTTCTCTTTTTTTCCAGTTATTTTGAGGAACATGATTAAAAGTGCTCTGTACAGACTCTTATTATAACTTTGAACTTTGACAATGATATTTTATATCAATAGACAAATTTGTTGAGAAACACCAACAATATTGTTAACACTGCTATAGTTAGATACTTTTGGCTGTAATTAATAACAAGTATATGCATAAAAGTACACTTGCCTTAACAGAGGAAAGTTTGTGGAAAGTTAAAGAAAAAATATCACAATCAGCTATCTAATTGGAGTCTTCCAAGAAGAAAAACTATTGCATATTTATGTCAAAGTGATGGTAGAGACTATTAAAACAGGATAATTTGCAGAAAATAGGCCCCACTTCAAATGCCCTCAGAAAACTTGAAAGTTATGAAATTTAGAGTTTATTTCCTGAATTTCGATTGGACTTTGCTTCCTAGCATAAACATAGTGGATATGGGCCCTAGAGATATTACACATAGGTTAAGGTGCTTGCCATGTAGTCCGGTGAGAACTACCAGGAATAATCCTTGAGCACAGAAATAGAAGTAAGTCATGAGCACAGTTGGGTATGAACCAACTATCTCGAACCCCCAAAAAGATAGTAGATGTGCTAATGAAAAGCCAATTAAAGAGTTGCTTTCGGCAGAATGTCTCCAGCCTGAGAACTAAGTCTCGGCCCCGTGCCCGCCCAGGAGGGGAAAGGTATTTCTCTCTCTCTCTCTCTCTCTCTCTCTCTCTCTCTCTCTCTCTCTCTCTCTCTCTCTCTCTCTCTCTCTCTCTCTCTCTCCTCTTTCTCTCCGAGGATGAAGGGCGCGGTGTCCGCCATATTAAGATGACCACAGATTGGGTTTTCAAGCCTGCAATGATCCAATATCTGGAAGAAATCTCCCTGGACTTTGTGTCAAAGTACAGAAATTCAAAACCGCATGGCCGCAGTAGTGGCCGCGCGACCTTATTTGTCTTCACAGTAGGTCTGAATCTAGTGGGGTACTCCTAACAACAATAGTGAGGTTTGTGTTGAAATATTGAATGTAACCAAAGTAAACAGAATGTAAAATGAAACTTATCAGTTACAAGGTAGGGGGTGGGGGGGCGAGATGGGAGGTGTACTGTGTGGATTTTTTTTTTTTGGTGGTGGTATATGGGCACTGGTGAAGGGATTGTTGTTTCAGCATTGTATAACTGAGACCTAAGCCTGAAAGCATTGTAATCTTCCACACGGTGATTTAATAAAATAAAATTTTTGTTAAAAAAAAAATAATAAAAAAATAAAAATTAAAAAAAAGAAAAGAGTTCCTTTCCTTAGGGAAGAATTTAGTATGACTTAGCCAAGATGTCACTGGAACAGACAAAATTTTGAGCTCGTCGCCTAACTCCAACATTAGATCTTCATGTTATGATTCCCTGAATTTCCTTAAGAAATTAAATGATAATTATTTAATTATCTCTGTGCTTGCCTGTTTTCCATGATTGCAAACTGGGAATAAATAAACTGCCTGCTAGGTAGGAAAAACATTGAGAACATAGTTGTATGTTCAGGTTGTTGTCACTAAAGAAGCCTTATTTGGAGTCTAATGCCAAAGGCTTAAGGTTGACTAAAGGGTATTCATGAATCAATTAATGTCAGTGTGAAGTAATAAAAAGTACACTAGACATCAAATAGAAATAGGTGATTTTTATTGCAAAGCCTGAAAGAATAGCTATTTTAGGACAAGATTCTGAAAGAACCGCACTAAAATAGTATACATTTGTTGAAGTATCTTGTATTTGTTGTACTTAGAAACAAATTATCATTTTTTATAATTTTAACCATTCTTTTTTTCATCAACTAAGTAGTTTATATATTTATAAACTCTAACTTCAATATGCCTCATAATATTAATATCTCAAGATATACATTTTCTTAACAAAGTCATTCTTTGATGAAAATTTATTCAACAGTCATTTAATGAACAGCCATTCAAAAGTCATTGAAAAATGAGAATTTTTATAATATAGTGTATTATTTTGAAATTAAAATCAAAGTAATCAAATACATTAGTTTGCATGAGAGGTAGGCAGTTAGTAGAATTACCAAAGAGTTTATCTAATATGATCCCTAAAATAACAACCTGACAAGGCAAAAAGTTTGATGTACAAATTCTGTGATCATTTTGTGTATAACTAAATAATACTTCTTAAAAATGATTTTAATTCATTGTTAAGAGACTTAACAATGTTGACTTAATTACCCCAAAAGTAGCACTGTAGCACTGTCTTACTGTTGTCCATTGTTCATCGATTTGCTTGAGCAGGCACCAGTAACATCTTCATTGTGAGATCTGTAGTTACTGTTTGTGGCATATCAAATACTCCACGGGTAGCTTGCCAGGTTCTGTCGTGTTGGCAGGATACTCTTGGTAGCTTGCCAGGCTGTCCGTGAGGGACAGAGGAATCGAACACAGGTCGGCCATGTGCAAGGCAAATGCCCTACTCACTGTGCTATCTCTCCAGTCCACCCCAAAAGTAATTAAATTAATAGCATTTCACTCCAATTAGTGTTGATCACAGAAAAGTTCATTTAGTCATGGCTAACATGCTTCAATTTTGACTAATCTCTGGATTCAGGTCTCATTCCTTAAATTTTACGAGAGTTGAGAAAAAGAGAAAATCACTATCATGCTAGCAAAAATCATTCAGCTTGAATCTCTTATGTATAGTTGGTAGGACTCTAAGGAAAGTAGAGTACCATAGCTGGACTGAAAAATGAGAAATATAGGCACGTGATAGGAACCCTGATAGAAATTTTCCAAGGATTAGTTCAATTCATTAAAATTTACTTGATTTTTACCATTGTCCCAGAATGCAAAGAGAAGCAACAAAGAAACAAAACAATATTTTTGTACAAAAGTTTGAGGTCTAAACTGGGAGATAAAAGTCAAGTTCTTTGTTGTCCACCTCAATTATTTCTTGCTTCCTAATTTAGACGTTAACTATAAACCAGTTTTAAATGTGTGTTAAATTTGGGGAGAAAACCAGAGACCATTAGTTATACACTATAAAGTACCTACTAGTCTGTAAATCAAGACACATAGGAAAAAGTTGAGCTTCTTTTCTTTTTTCTTCTTTTTTCCTTTTTTTTTGGGGGTCACACCCAGCGATGCTCAGGGGTTACTCCTGGCTTTGCACTCAGGAATTAGCCCTGGCGGTGCTCAGGGGACCATATGGGATGCATGCAAGGCAAACACCCTACCTGCCGTGCTATCGCTCCAGCCCCTGAGTTTATTTTCTTCCTCTAGGAGAGCTTCAATACATTGTAACTTCCTTAAGACATAAAGGTGAACTCATGAATAAAAGTCTATGAAGGGAATTTCAGAGTTGGAGCTGGGTCAGCAAGCATTCAATTGAAGCCCAAGCATTTAGCACTTATGCTGCTTATCAAATGGAATAAGCTTATAAACAGTGATTTAATGTGGTTCATCTTAAGCAATTGTACTTTTAGCCAATGCCTAACAAATATCTATTTAGAGGAGAAGGGGGCTTTCCACTTTATTAGCAGTAAAGCAATATGATGCTGAGCTAAGAAGCAGAGTAATACAGATTAGATAAAGCACCACCTTGCCAGAACAGCAAATAGAAAACCTGTTAGTTTGTTTGAGTTGTTATGCATATGGCCAAGGGTCAAAAGAGTTGTACTTTGGAATGGAATGGAAATGGAAAACATGGGCTTAGATACCAGGAAAATTAAAAAAAAAAGAGGGAGAAAAGAAAGAGTGAAGAGAAAAAAAGTAAGAAAGAATGAATATGTCATCAGAAAACATGAAGTCATGAAATTTGCATATAAGTGGATCAACATGGAAAGTATCATGCTGAGTGAAATGAGTCAGAAAGAAGGAGACAGACATAGAAAGATTGCACTCATATGTGGAATATATTATAGCTGAGAAGTACAAGTTTGCAACGACGCAATTTCTGGCAGATATTTCTCTGGACTTAGTTACTAAAATACAGAAATCCAAAACCATGTGGCCGCTAGTGCAGCACTCGACCTCATATCGCTTCATTCTCAGCAATGGAAAACAAATTATCAAATACTTCCTTTTCAGTGGGTCCGACTTTAGGGGGGAGAAACTCCAAACAATAATAGTGAGTTTTGTGTTGAAATATTGAATGTAATCAAAGTAAAGAGAAAGTAAAGTGAAGTTTATCAGTTACACAGGCGGGGTGGGGGGCTTGGGATGTGCGGGGGAGTGTGATTCTTGGTGGTGGAAAATGTGCACTGGTGAAGGGATGGGTGTTCAAGCATTGTATAACTGAGACTTAAACTTGAAACCTTTGTAACTTTCCACACGGTGATTCAATAAAAGAAAAAAAAGAGAAAAAATTAAAAAAAAGAAAGAATGACACGTCGAGTAGCAATCAAGTGAAAAACTCCAGTAGTAATATCAAGAGAAGAAATTTTTTTAATTATCACACTTGGTCATATATTGATATGTTTCAAGGACCCTCAAATATTAGTGAACTGTTTGCTAAGTTCAAATCATTTTTATCAACCCTTGTATTTATTATTTTAATGGTATAATAAAATAAAAATTGTGAAGGTAACCATGTATAAAACTATTATTCCCAGACTATAGCCAATAGTCATACACTCCTCATTGTTTATCAAGAGCTTTTCCTTGAGAGTGGCTTTTTTAAAAAATCATTTGTGATCAAATGAAGATCAGAATGTCTATGTGCAAACTAGAATATACAAGTAAGATAGATTGCTAATTGTGCTAAAGTCTCCATACTTCTTTTTTACCATGACTTTCTTAAAATTTTATGCTCATCAAACTTGGAAGATGGAATGTTAGAGTTGACAATAAGAAGAAAGTAATATATATCTGTCGTCAAGTTATTCACTCGAGTCATCCTGAATAGGATTGGCAGAACACTAGATGAAGGACAACCATGCGAGCAAGCCAGGTTCCAAACAGGAGTCAACATGATCGGCCATATTCACATGGTGACCAAGCTCATTAAGGTTTCGAGAGAGTTCAAGATGCTGTTCTGTCTAACAGTCATTGATTCAAAGAAGCCTTTGGATTTTGTTGAGACTGAAGCAGTCATCAAAGCCCTAGCCAAACAAGGTGTTCAAATTCAGTACATCAGGATCCTCCGTGAGCTCTATTATGGATTCACCACCAAGATCTAACCCTTCTACAAAGAAGTGATCATCAACGTAAGAGAAGGGTTCAGCAGGGTGACACTATTTCACCAAAACTCTTCAGTGCCACCCTAGAGAACATCATGCAATGATTGCAATGGGAAGAAATGGGAATGAAGATAGACAGATGGCAACTACATCACCTCCACTTTGCTGGTGACATCATTCTCATAACACCAAATATCAGCCACATGGCATGAATACTGGCCGACTTCGACCATGAGTGTAGAAAGGTCGCACTGCAACTGAACTCACGAAGACAATGTTCATGAGAAACAGACTAGTTCCTGATGTTCCATTTGCCCTCAATGGAACAAACATCTCCAAATGCAGCAGTTATGTGTACCTAGGTCAAGAACTTAACATGACTTAACATGACAAATGACCTGGCACCTGAACTGTGCAGGATGAAGAAAGTGGTGTGGAACACCTTTAAGAGTGTTGAAGAAGTGGTTAAGAGTACAAAGAACCGTGCTGCAATGAATATATAGGTACAGATGTCATTTCTACTGTGCTCTTTTGAATCCTTGGGATATATTCCCAGAAATGGTATTCCCAGAAGTGGAATCTGAATTTCTAGTTTTTGAAGGACTGTCCATATTGTTTTCCAGAAAGGCTGGACCAGACGGCATTCCCACCAACAGTGAAGGAGTGTTCCTTTTTCCCCACACCCATGCCAGCATTGGTTGCTTTTGCTCTTTTGAATGTGTGCCAGTCTCTGTGGTGTGAGATGATATCTCATTGTTGTTTTGATTTGTATCTCGAAATTTGCTTATAAATGGATAAACATGGAGAGTATCATGCTAAGTGAAACGAGTCAGAAAGAGAGGGACAGACATAGAGGGACTGCACTCATTTGTGGAGTGCGGGGTAGCATCACATGAGGCTGACACCCAAGGATGGTAGATACAAGGGCCAGGGAGATTGCCCCATAGCTGGAAGACTGCATCATAAGCGGAGGAGAAAAGGCAGATGGAATAGAGAAGGGATCACTAAGAAAATGATGGCTGGAGGAACCAGTTGGGATGAGAGATGCACGCCGAAAGTAGATAATGGACCAAACATGATGCCTTCTCAGTGTCTGTGTTGCAAGCTATAATGCCCCAAAGTAGAGAGAGAGTATGGGCAATATTGTCTGCCTTAGAGCCAGGGGGAGGGTGGGAAAGGGGGGGTATACCCAGGATATTGGTGGTGGGGAATGTGCACTGGTGAAGGGATGGGTGTTTTATCATTGTGAGATTGTAACCCAAACATGAAAGCTTGTAACTATCTTACGGTAATTCAATAAAATTTTAAAAACTTAAAAAAAAAGAGTACAAAAAACCTCCAGCTCTGGGCACATCTTTTAATTCCACCATTCTTCCTGCACTAACATATGCCTCAGAGACCTGGGCCCTATAAAAACAGGATGAGAATGCTATTCAGGTCTCCCAAAGAGGAATCAAAAGAGTTATGCTTGGAGTATTATTACATTTCACTCAAATGAGAGAAGGAATCCGGAGTTCTAACCTCCATCGATAATCAAGGATCAGGGACACTGTCTCATTTGCCAAGGCATCAAAAATCAGATGAGCCAGACACATAATGCGATTTAGAGAAGACCACTGGACTAGAGCTGTTACAGACTGGATTCCATGGGATGACAAAAGACCACATGGCTGCTCATCTATGAGATGGCCAGACTTCTTCGTCAAGAACTTGAAACAGTTCGAGGCTCTTCTTGTTCCTGGAGTGAGCAGACACCATTGGGCTACAGTAACACACCACAGGGATGGGTAGAGACATTACTGGTTTCCACTAGCGCAAATCAATGAACAAAGGGATGACAAGTGATACAAATGATACTCAAAAATTTACTTACTTAGACTTAAGTAGTACTACAGGTGAAATGATTATGTTAATATATGATATTAATGCAGATCCCCCCACTTTCTGAAAATTAAAATTTCCTATGAAATCTTTTATAAGCCAATATACCAGGTGAGAAATATTTATTTTTTTGCGCATTTATTCATTTACTTTTACATTTGGGACCACACCTGGTTGTGCTCAGGGTTTACTCCCAGCTTTGTACTCAGAGATCATGCCTGGTGCTACTCAAGGGACCATGTGCAGTGTCAGGAATTAAACCTGAGTCTGCTGCATGCAAAGCAAATACATTACCAGCTGTACAATCTTCCTGTCCTCCACATGGACTTCTTACCATTGTTTTGCCTCTCCAAGAACATTGATTTCTAATGGGAACATTCATTTCTATGTCTGTTTTTATGGCCACAATTTAATTCTGGCGCATAACTCATACAAAAATGTATATATACTCCGTCTGTTTAAAAGTAAAGCAATTCCTATAAAACCATTTGTAAGCAAAATAGCACAAAGCAAGAACTACCACTAATCTAATGCAAAAAAATTTTGTTTTCAGAGCCAAAATCTCCTGTATCTACATCTACCAAAGAACAAATAGAACCTAAAATTAGACTCTCATACAATATAATCAGGACTGATAGGATATATATACAGTCTGTATATACTTCCTGGGTAAGGAAATTGGTAGTGCTATGTTCACTGTCCAGGATGCATACAATCTTCATAAACGCTACAAAAACAGCTTTTAGGTTTTTTTTTATTTTATCATAAAACTAAAAGTTCTTTTTTTTTTAAACTGAGGCAATATTGGCTTAAAAACTGTGTGTGTTCTAGGAATATAGTTGCATACCTCTTCAAAATATATACTACTATACCACGCCGATTACCAAAGGATTAACATCCTTCTGCTGCAAGCTTGGTACTTCCCCCACCTGCAACCCTTCTCCCCTTTATCTCCCTGGTTACCTCGGTTCTGTGGTCGTATTCCAGAGTTTGCGTTCACTTGACTCTTTCCCCTTGCTTTATTTATTAATATGCCATACACATATGAGTGATACTACCCAGAATTGAGCTTTCTTTTTCTGATTACTTAGCATAACCTCCTCAAGTTCTACTTATAGAGTAATACAAGGCAAGATTTTTTTCATGTAGTACCTTAGTACTACTCCATTATGTGCGTGCACTACATCTGTTGTATTCACTTAACTTTCATTGAGCCCTCAGTTTCTTTGCATATTTTTGCATTATAAATAGAGCTGCAATGAACATATATGAATACATATATATGAATACATGCTTATATTCAAATTAGTGTTTTTGTGTTCTTCAGATATACATAGGAGTGGAATTGATGATTCACATGATAGATATATTTGTAATATTTTGAAATATGTCCATACTGTTTTCTGTAGAGGCTACCAAAGTTACATATTCATCAACAGTAAGGGTTCCTTTTCCTTCACACCATTGCCAGCATTTGTTTATGATTTTTTCTTTTAATGTATAGGCCATTCTCAGCTATTATCATTTTGATTTTTTCCTGACAATAAGTGATCATGAGCATTGTTTTTCAAGTCTCTGCATGCCCTCCTCAGTGAAGTATCTATTCACTTTCTCCATTTTTGACTAATTCTGTTTCCCAGTGGAGTTTTGTGAATTCCTCATATATCTTATTTATTAACTTTGTTGTGTGAATATTTCCATCCATTCTATAAGATTTTTTTGTTTTGATGATAGCCCCTTAAGAAGGGATTAGTTTTACATAATTCCATTTGTTTAAAATTTTGCTTGTTTTTTCTTGCCCTTGGAGTCTGTATGTCCAAAGAGAGCACTGAAGCCAACAGAGTAAAACATTTTGTCTATCTTTCTTCAACAATTTTTGCATATTAGAATTGCAATATACAAATTGCATATTAGATGGGTCTGATATGCAAGTCTATTTCATTTTGAGTTACCTTGTGTGCAAGACCTAAAAAAAGTGATCCAGTTTAATTTTTTTTTTTTTTTTTTTTTTTTTTTTTGCTTTTTGGGTCACACCTGGCGATGCACAGGGGTTACTCCTGGCTCTGCACTCAGGAATTACCCCTGGCCGTGCTCAGGGGACCATATGGGATGCTGGGATTTGAACCTGGGTCGGCCGCGTGCAAGGCAAACGCCCTACCCGCTGTGCTATCTCTCCAGCCCCAGTTTAATTTTTAAAGTGAAAACTTTGAACACTTAAGTTTTCTTTTCTTTTTTCTTTTAGTTTTTGGTTAGCAAATGTAATGTAGGTGCTGTGTAGATGCTATGTAGATACAGCTTTCACAAAGACAGAATGACTGCTCAAATGATGACAAAATATAGTCATATGCCCTTGGGCTGAGAAAAATATCTAATTTCTTTTTAGTTTAGTTCTGCCATTAACAACAGCAATAACAAAATAAAACTCAGAAGTATTTCCACTATAAAAGGTATACTTGGTAAAAGGTTAAATTTACGAGAAGTATAATGCATAGGAATTTACTGCCATCTTGTGGAATACTTGTTCTTAAATGTCTTTCCTCTTTATTTGCTGTAATGTCATTTTCTGTTACTTTTAGTTACATAGTGACTCAAAAATTTCCCAGAAACTAACCAGAACTTTATCCACCTACAAAACAAAGCATAAGGAAATTCATGCATTGTCTATCAAGGAGTTATTTCATTCATCTAAAAGAACATTTACTGTCTTATATACTGTATACTTGATTGTTTCGTTAAATTGTCTGTTAAGTTTTATGTTATATGTAATTCACATTTAATTTAGTATTCTTGGCAGAATTTCCTGACCCCATGCCAGACTGTCTTCACCGGAATACCTCAGAGGGGGGCAGGTTGGGGCTGGAGCCATAGCACAGCAGGTAGGGTGTTTGCCTTGCACGGGGCTGACCTGGGTTCGATTCCCAGCATCCCATATGGTCCCCTGAGCACCGCCAGGTGTGATTCCTGAGTGCATGAGCCAGGAGTAACCACTGTGCAATGCCGGGTGTGACCCAAAGGAAAAAGATAAAACAAAAGAGAGGAGGGTGGGTTGAGTTTCCCTCCGTGCCCCAGCCACAGCCATGCTCAAGGCAAATCTCCCACATGCTCAGACAAGCCTCACCCAAGTCGGGATGAATCTCACTAGAGAGCGGACCAGCAGGAAAACCCAGGTACTCGGGACCCCGTAACTGAGATCTCCAAGACTGCTCAAATAGGGACTGGGCCTTCTATACCCTGCTCCCCAGTTTTCCAGTAGTTTGTCAGTCACACCCACAAACTGCCCCCAGCGCCATAAAATATCATCAATGGTCAAGATCCAGAGACTATAAACCAAAGCTCCCGGAAGAGGAGTGCCGAAGAATTTCCTGGAGCACAACCTCTTTTTTTTTTTTTTAATTTATTTATTTTTAATTAGAGAATCACCGTGAGGGTACAGTTACAGATTTATACACTTTTGTGCTTATACTTCCCTCATACAAAGTTTGGAACCCATCCCTTCACCAGTGCCCATTCTCCACCACCCGTAAACCCAGTGTCCCTCCCACCCTCCCCAATCCCATCTCCCCCCCACCCCACCCTGCCACTGTGGCAAGGCATTCCCTTCTGTTTTCTCTCTCTAATTAGCTGTTGTGGTTTGCAATAAAGGTGTTGAGTGGCCGCTGTGCTCAGTCTCTAGCCCTCATTCAGCCCGCAACTCCCTTCCCCCACATGGCCTTCGACTACAATGTAGTTGGTGATCGCTTCTCTGAGTTGACCTTTCCCCGGAACGTGAGGCCAGCCTCGAAGCCATGGAGTCAACCTCCTGGTACTTATTTCTACAGTTCTTGAGTGTTAGTCTCCCACTCTGTTATTCTATATACCATAGATGAGTGCAATCTTTCTATGTCTGTCTCTCTCTTTCTGACTCATTTCACTCAGCATGAAACTTTTCATGCCCATCCACTTGACTACAAAATTCTTGACCTCCTTTTTTCTAACAGCTGCATAGTATTCCATTGTAAAGATGTACCAAAGTTTCCTCAACCAGTCATCCGTTCTGGGGCATTCGGGTTTTTTCCAGATTCTGGCTATTGTAAACAGTGCTGCGATGAACATGCATGTGCAGATGTTGTTTCGATTGTACTTTTTTGCCTCTCTGGGATATATTCCCAGCAGTGGTATTGCTGGGTCAAATGGGAATTCAATATCTAATTTTTTGAGAGTCGTCCAAATTGTTTTCCAGAAGGGCTGAACCAGTCGGCATTCCCACCAGCAGTGAAGAAGGGTCCCTTTCTCCCCACATCCTCTCCAACAGCGGTTGCTTTTGTTCTTTTGGATGTGTGCTAGTCTCTGTGGTGTGAGGTGGTATCTCAAAGTTGTTTTGATCTGCATCTCTCTGATGATTAGTGATGCAGAGCACTTTTTCATGTGCCTTTTGGCCATTCGTATTTCTTCCTTGGTAAAGTTTCTGTTCATTTCTTCGCCCCATTTTTTGATGGGGTTGGATGTTTTCTTCTTGTAGAGTTCAACCAGTGCTTTATATACCCTTGATATCAACCCCTTATCTGATGGGTATTGTGTAAATATCCTTTCCCATTCTGTGGATAGTCTTTGGATTCTGGTCACTGTATCTCTTGCGGTGCAGAAGCTTTTTAGTTTAATGTAGTCCCATTTGTTGATCTCTGTTTTTACTAGATTGCTTAGTTCCGTGTCACCTTTGAAGATACCTTTATCTTCAATATCATGGAGGGTTTCGCCGACCTTGTCTTCAATGTACCTTATGGTTTGTGGAGCACAACCTCTTATACTCTACCTCACTTACTTATCAAAAGTATCACTCATTTGTTCGGTTTCTAACATACTTGCTTGTATTCTCTTATATTCAAGATGAAATGGCTCCAGGATAAAATACAACAACCTTCACACACTTTTTGTGGTGAGAAGGTGCTCAGTGGTGTGATTGGTGTTTGAATATTATCTGTAATGAACTATTGTGAACTACTTTTATGAAAATAAAGTATAAATGATTTAGTATTTTTTTACTTCTCAACAATTTAGAATGGAATAGATAAAATGTTGGCTGAGTATTAACTGGAAAAAAAACTGGAAATGAACACATTTTGTTCTGAAAAGCTTAGGGCAATTTGGAAATTGAGAACACTAAGTGGTCTACAGATCCTTACTACCTGATTTAGCCCTAGGATGCATATCACTTAGAAGCATTTTGTAATGCATAAACATGGACTTTCACAATAAGGAGACTATTTCCTAATTCACTTATCTCAGTCAACTTCCATACGTATCAAACCTGCGAATTCAATTACCTTCATATTATAAACTAACCACAAAGCACATGTAAACAATTTGAAGCTTCATCATTGCCTTTTCTAAAGAAAAAAATAAAAAGGAATCTCTATTTATAGGCCAGAGTTTTTCATGTAACAATTTTTTATAGACCCTTGTCTTGAGTGATAGTACAAATTTGAACGTGACAAAACTATCCCTTTCATGATCAAACTTAATAGCCTTACAACTGAGACATACAACTGAATTGGTAATTTTCATTACAGGATAGTTTTCTGAGTGCCCCTTGGCTCACAATAGAGGATGTGAGTTGATCTAGGGTTTAAAATGTATGCAGGGGAGGGTAATTGACATTAAACTGAGACCTAAAGCACAACAGCATCTCCCCAGTGAATGAAGTTCCATGAAAGAATGAGAGGGGGAATGACAGGACTAGACAGAGAGACAAAAGAGAGAGAGAGAGACAGAGACAGAGACAGAGACAGAGAGACAGAGACAGAGAAATAATAAAAATAAAATATATGGCTAGATGAGTCTGTCCCTTGACATGTTATGAACCCAAAGAGCAAGAGTTTAACACTGAATATTGGAGGATGACCTTGAGGAGGTTGGAAAAGTCATCAATGAGCTTAAATGAATGGTTCATCTATAGAGTCATTCAAAGTATCATTTTTCTGGAGCCAGAAAGATCATAGAGGGATTAAGGTGCTTGCCTTGCACACAATGGACTGTAGTTCAATCCCCAGTATCACCTGAACACAGCCAGGTGTGTTGCAAAGACTCAAACAAAACTGAGTATCTTTGTCTTAAAGTATACATCTAAGAGTATGTATATTTACAGAAATTTTAAGCATGAGGTTAATAAATGCACCAAAATCATATTCACAATGCATTCTGCCAAACTGGTTAAAATACACATTACACGTGAGGGTGTAATGTGTGTGTTGTGTTGTTCTGTTGTTGTTCATGGGCTCTGGGGGAGGTACTCTCTCTTTCTCTCTCTCTCTCTCTCTCTCTCTCTCTCTCTCTCTCTCTCTCTCTCTCACTGCTCAAGTTCAATGCTCTCAAGCCACTATGTATGGACCAGATGGGGATGACTTCTCCTTGTGTTCTGCTTCTCTTTGTGCTGCTGTGCTCTCTTCTGTCTGTCTCTCTATCTCTGGCTCTGTCTCTGTAGTCTCTCCTCTGGTCTCTCCCGACCTCTCTCTATCTCTGCTTCTGTGGTGTCTTCTCTCTTGCTTCTGTATCTTCTCTCTCTGCTTCTGTCTCTTCTCCTTGCTTCTGTCTTACATCTGCCCTTCTGTCTTGCCTCTGCCTTTCTGTGTCTCCCCTCCTGACAGTCCTACTTTATATAGCAATTACATAGGGTGGTGACACAAAGGTGCGTTGAACATTAACAAATCAACAAAGAAGGGTAAAACCATTTCTCCAAGAGATTAACAAAATCTCACCTAAGTAGATTACTCCAGATTACTAGGAGATCCGTTCAAGGGTGGGATCCCATCCAGGGTGTGTCAGTTTCTTCGTTACTCAGCTAGTAATCCACTTAAATAGTTATAGTAAATTTACTTCTAATATTTCTAGCAATGTCATTCTGTATGAGCACAGTAAGAGATATATCAGACTTAAAGTTTGGTTCTTCCTGAGGACATTCACTATATATTCCAGACCACAGTCCTCAGGCCAGGTTAGTCTTCCTAACCCCAACAGGGTCCTACTCTCATCGTTACTTCTTTTGGATCATGACAGCATTTGTCTATGATCATGTTCTCAACTTATAGTTGAGTATTGTGGTGCTTTGACCTGGATCATTTCTATGCCAAGGTAGCTCACAGCTTGTCCTGGGTCCGTTCTGTCCCTCGTCGGGACTCTGCTTTTGGGGTGCTAGGAACTAAGGGCCACTGAGTCGAGAGAGCAGATGCCCAGGAGTAAATATTATGTGAGTCAATCAGCTCCCAAGTTACAAAGCATAATATTAACTGTCTTCCTGTGTCCATACAGAAAGGCCATTGCTCTAATGTAAACTAAGTTCCCTGTGGCAAGGCTGAAAGGACAAACCCAATGTTATCCTACACTTAAGCACTAACTACACAGATGAGCAGAAGTCCCCTCACTTCCAGCTGACCAACCAGAGGACAGAAAAGCCAGCTCATGGGGCCCCTCTTGTTATATATCTTTAAAAATGGGAACTGAGGGTCTGGAACAATAGGACAGCAGGGAGGGCATTTGCCTTGTATGCAGTTTACTCAGGTTCGATTCCCAGCACCCTATAGTGTCCCCCAAGCACCTCCAGAAGTAGTAATTCCTGAGTGCAAACCAGGGGTAACTTCTGTGCATCACCAGATGTGACCCAAAAAGCAAAAATTAAAAATTTTTCAAAATGGTTACTGAGGGAAGTGATAGCATGGCGGATAGGGCGCTTGCCTTGCACAAGGCCGACCCAGGATCAATTCCTCCATCCCTCTCGGAGAGCCCAGGAAGCTACCGAGAATATCCCGCCCACACGGCAGAGCCTGGCAAGCTACCCCTGGTGTATTCAATATGCCAAAAACAGTAACAACAACTCTCACAATGGAGACGTTTACTGGTGCCCGCTCGAGCAAATCGATGAACAACAGGATGACAGTGCTACAATGCTAGAAGCACTGTGGTATGATAATGAAACATTGTGCTTCATATTTTAAAACATAATTTTTGCAATCCTATCTCAAATATATGAAATGGTAGTTTATTAACTTGAGCCCTTGTTGGCAGTGAAGCAGGAGTGAAGTGGCTTTGTAGCCCAGGAAGACTGACTCTGATGATGTGAATGAGCCAGGGTTATAGCCAGTGACGTTTATTCCTGGTCGCATATTATCCCTTGACCTGTGGGCTGGAAGCCAGTTTTGTCTGGCTCATTCTGTGTTTCTAACAGCCCACAGCTGGATGACTCATTTACAATGGCACTTCAGAATTTTTAAAGCATTCCTTCTGTTCAACCTACTTATCTTTTCCCACTTAATGTAACATCCACACACGACTTGAGCATCCTGCTGTTGGGTATCCACTGTGCATTCTGGTCTAAACTGAGTTAGATTGTAATTAGAAATAACTTAGAAAACAGGAAATTTCCAAAATTAATTTAGCTTACTCATTTTTGAAATCTTTACAAATTTTCTACCAACATCTGCTACCCTCCAAATTGTCCTTCTTTGTCTGGTTTTACAGATACCTTAAAGGGTAGAGGCTGCTTTCAGCTTCTCATGCCATTAACACCATGTACCAGCATTTCCCCCCCACTTACCTGTCATAAAGAGGTCATCGAGAGGTCTACTCTAGTTAAATTTGTGAAAAGGCTGTTTTTTATTATTTCTCTGTTTTAGCCCTACACATCTGAGATAGAAAAAAATCACTTTAAGTGATGAAAAACATGATGTGCAAATCGACTCTCTTGGTGCCTGTGGAGAGATTCACATCCCAGGTAAATAACTCTTCAGGCCCCCTGGCCAGGACTTATCAGCCAGAGTCCCTTTCAGGCAGGTAGGAGTTGAGATGCGGGCTCAGGCAGCTGTGCACACTGCAGCTTCAAAAGACAGGCAGATAACTAGACAGATCCGCCTCCAGGCAGGTCCTCACAGGAGACAGCCTACAAGACAGGTAGCGGTTCTCATCTTCCTAGAAAATAAGTCGGGAGCTGAGGGAACTAGAGCCTAAGAGTAGGGAAAAGCCCTCCCTGGAAGGCTGGTCAGTGAGGCAGACAAGGCCAAGGGGGCATGGAACTAAGAAACCCATCTTAAGGCACCTTTGAACGGTCTTTCAATATAAGGATGTTTCTGGAAGAAAAGCAATTCATTTTAATGAAATCTTCAGATTCTGTGGTGAAGGAGAGCTGCCTGGCTCGGAAAAGATAAAAGGCAGAAAAGAATTAGAAGTATTGTTATGTAGGGTACAAATGTAGCTGATATATCTGAGCATGTATTTATAAGTGCTCTATTTACATACACTGTTGTGGCATCAATATGCACCCCAGTTAATGACTGTGTTATCACCTTGCCCTTGCATTCTCAGACTACCATTTCATAAGAATGTATAAGGAGAATACATAAAATCAAGATTGAGAAAAGAAAGTACAAAGCTAGCAGATTGTTTAGAACTATCACAACAACAACTTACACATTCCTTCCTCTACATAACTGTAATTGTAAAAGATCCTAAGCCTGTTTTAGAAACTCCATTTGGGACTTCCCATTGCTTACCTTTTTTTGTAAAGTCAATTAGAAATTTGTAAGTCAATGGGCGGGAGAGATAGTACAGTGGGTAAAGTGCTTGCCTTGCACTTAGGTTCAATCCCCAGCCTCCCACATGGTGTCCTAATCACTGCTAGGAGTGATTCCTGAGCACTGCCAGATGTGGCCCAACTACCCTCTCCCCACCAAAACAAAAAAAAGAAATTTTTAAGTCAGAAAAAGAGACAATGCAAGTACTGATCAGATAATGTGTCTCACTTAATGCCCAAAGAAACGGACATTGATGACTAAATGCCATAGTGCCATGTTACTATAAATCTCAAGTCTTTCAAACAAATTAAGAAGGTCAGTTTGGATGCATTACTCTGTGGTTTTTATTTTTTTGGTTTTTAGTTACCCAGATTTTTTGTGAGACTACAATAATCCTTTTCTCTAATAGTAACACCGTCCCAATTCTGGATCTACCACTCCCTCCTGTTGCAGGAGCAGTTATTTCTATGCATCTATGACTATAAGTGTAGTAGATGGCTGCATAAAATATAGAAAGGATAGGAGAAGGTTTAAAGACACTAATAACTGCTTTCCCCAAATGAGGGGTTCCTTTTCCATTCTCTTCTACTTTCCAGTAAACATTTTGACTTCCCAAAGGAAAAAGAAAGAAACCACAATCACTTGATCTGAGATGAACTCCAAAAATAGAGGTTGGAAAGGATTTTATCAATAGACATTCATAGAATGCTTCAATACTAGGATAAAAAAGCATGAGAAAAGACAAATATAAAGATATCAACAAAACTTGTAGCACTATAAGCACTGTCATAGCACTGTTTCAAGACTATTTGGACATGTTTGCTTAGGAAATCATTTTTCTCTTTGCATGCTTCTGTGCCTAGTTTGCTACTTAATAATAAATATGAGACATTTAGGGAAAAAGTAAAGATCAATACAGATGGGAAATTTCGTTTGTTTTTAAAAAATTTTCTCTCCAATATATAATATATTATATATAATAATTTTACATGACTAAGGGAGACTATTATACAAGGAAATCAGATTATTTAAGTGTGTTTGTCTAAAAATTTAATAAAAATTTATCACTATAACTGTATCACTGTTGTCCCGTTGCTCATCCATTTGCTCTAGTGGGTGCCAGTAACATCTCCATTCATCCCTGTCACATTCAGTGTCAGGGGAATGAGGCCCATTATTGTTACTGTTTTTGGCATATCGAATATGCTACTGGTAGCTTTCCAGGCTCTGCCATGTGAGATTCTGCATTGCTCTCTTTTGGGAGCTTTGTTTTATAGTCTCTGGATATTGGCCGTTGAGATTACCTGCCGTTGGGGGAAGTTTGTGGGTGTGACTGCCAAGCTACTGAAAAATGGGGGATCTGGGTGGAGGAGGCCAGTCCCAATCCTAGCAGGCTTGGAGATCTCAGCCTCCGGTCCCACACACCTGGGTTCCTTCAAGTGTGAGGCCCATCTGAGCATGTGGAGAGTGGTCTTGAGCATGGCTGTGGCTGGGTTCTGGAGATTTTCAGCTGCAAGGGCTCTGTTTGGAGCAGGGAGGGAGACCCAACCCACCACCCTTCAAGGGGTCCTGGTGAATATAACTTGGCACAGGGACAGGAGGTTCTACAAAATTTAATACAACAAATTTAATTTTAAAAATTTAAATAAATAAAATAAAAAATAAAAAAATTAATACAAAAGGTATATGGCCAATATAAATAATGATTTGATCAAAAAGACAATAACACAGAAAAGGACACTGATTCAAAAGGCATCATTCTTAACAACTCCTTATCACATCCAGCTATATCACTTATTTGGTCCTCTATCCAAAAGACACTTACTGAAATTCAAATCAAAGACCTTTCTTAACATTTAGAAATACAATGAATAAGATAGAATCTATCACCTTAAGACATACCCATTGAGAGAAAAATATGTGCAATACATAATGCAAAGCATATCATGTAAAATTTTGAGAACCAAGGTAAGAATTAAAGTATACACAGGTGATTATGGTAAGTAGTGGCTCTTCTGCATAGGGAATAGGAAAGGCCTTTTGAATAATACTGTCAAGTAGTTCAATGAATAATAGGAGAAAAATAGTCCCAGGGGAACAAACTTAGAATGGCAAACTGGGGGAAGGAATAAGCAGAAGGAGAAAAGGAAGAGTGGTAGAAGCTAAAATGGGATGGATGTGCAGGGACCAGCCCAGGTGGGGCTTTGGTTTTGACCAGAATTTGAGATCTTTTTAAAAACTCAGTAACTAGAAATTACTGTAGGCTGTGGAGCAGGTACTGGGAGGTATGTGTAGGCTGGGGAAGAGCTGACATGATCTGATATTTTGATATTTGTTTGTTTTTAATTTTTGTTTTGGTTTTTGGATAACACCAAGTGGTTCTCAGGAGGATTGCTCCTGGAGGTGCTTGGGAGACCATGTGGTTATGGTGGGGCAGATCAAATTCACACCTCTCACGCAGAACACGGCCTTAGCACATAGAGCTATATCACTCTCGGACTTAGATATTTGTGTTGTTGGCAGTAAAGGTAAGATCATAACAATGATGTTCAGGTTCTACTTCTCCCTGGCTCTATGATAAGGAATTTCTCCCATTGGTGCCCAAGATGCCATATGCAGTACTGAGGATCCGACTGGGTGAGGTATTTGCCTTAACCCCTGTTTCATTTCTCTGGTTCTGGACATTGTTTTATTTTATTCACTTTTTTTTTCTTTTTGTGTCACACCCAGTGATGCACAGGGGTTATTCCTGGATCTGCTCTCAGAAATCACTCCTCGTGGTGGTTAGAGGACCATATGGGATGGGAATCTACCTGGGAATTGAACCTGGGTCAGCCATGTACAAGGCAAACGCCCTACCAGCTGTGCTATTGCTCAAGTCCCTGGATATCTGTTTTAAAAAGATAATATCAACATCTTACAAACTCCCATCACCCGAATAAGACCATACCAGTTTATGTCAGAAAGAATTAAAGCAGAGTGACACAAACCATTTAAAATGGTACTATAGAAGGGGCTGGAGCGATAGCACAGCGGGTTGGGCGTTTGCCTTGCACGCAGCCGACCCGGGTTCGATTCCCAGCATCCCATATGGTCCCCCAGCACTGCCAGGAATAATTCCTGAGTGCAGAGCCAGGAGTAACCCCTGTGCACTGTTGGGTGTGACCCAAAAAGCAAAAAATAAATAAATAAATAAAAAATGGTACTATAGGAGCCCAGAAAGAGATGATGGTGTATTGGAATGAAGTGATAGTGGAATTTTGATTGAGAATTCAATTTCTGATTATCTAAGAGAACTGAGGAAACCATTTCATTTAAAAACTAGCTGGTGGTGGCAGGTGGGCACATCCAGGAGATATGGTTCAAGTATTAGAGCACATGCCTTGCATAAATAAGATCCCATTCCCAACCACCACCATTCAAAGCGACCTTCATCACCACTACCATGACAAACACTGTACCCTTTAGCATGTACCCTTCAGGTTCCTCAAACAGGCTTGATGATAAACATTTCAGTAACTTGCTATGTACTCTTGTTAGGGACTTTTCTTTTTTGATTCTGACACTCTAGTGTGCAGTTTTCCTATTTCCAGTTGTTACCCTATTGGTTCACATCCTTATTTTTCTACATATTTTCATTTTGTACAATTATATCATGAATTCTCTATCGGTTCAATTTTCATTGTACCCTATATTAAAGACACTCCTCTCCTGGGGACTGGAGCAATTATATAACAGGTAGGGATTTGCATACAGACTACCCAGATTTTATTGCTGGCAACCCTTAATTTCCCCCTCATGCCACAGCCATCCTCAAGGCCACTCTTCACACATTAGGACGAGCCTCATGCATGAAGGAAAAGGAATCCAGAGGAACCCAGGTATGTGGGACCCAGGGCTGAGATCTCTAAGCCTGCTCGAATTGAGACTAAGATTTCTCCATACAGAACCCCCATTTTCTAGTAGGTTGGCAGCCACACTCACAAACTGCCCATGGTGCCATGTAATCCCACCAATGGCTAACATCCAGAGACTATAAGACCAAGCTCCCGGAAGGGAGCGACACGGAGTCTCTTGCCCTCCGCACCTGGCTGTCCACCGGGACCCCTCGGAGGGAACAGGTTGCCTTTCCATCCCCACCCCAATAAGATCCTTGACAGTTGAAGACCCAGCCACAGTCATGCTCAAGGCCACTCTCCACACGTTCAGTAGAGCCTCAAGCATGAAGGGACCAGAGAGGAACCCAGGTATGCAGGACCCGGGGCTGAGATCTCTAAGCCTGCTGGAATTGGGACTGAGCCTTCTCCATCCAGAACCCCCATTTTCCAGTAGCTTGGCAGCCACACTCACAAACTGCCCATGGCGCTGTGTAATCCCACCAACAGCTAACATCCAGAGACTATAAGACCAAGTTCCTGGAAGCATGCACCTGCAAAGCTGCAAAGTCATCTAACAGCCTTGTTTTCCTTCTTGGAGAACCTGACAAGCTACCAAGAGTCCATTGCCCACACAGGAGAGCCTTGCAAGCTCCCCATGGTGTATTCATATCCCAAATACAGTAAAAGATATATACATAGCTCTTGGAGAGCCCAGCAAGCTACCGAGAGTATCCTGCCCACAGAGCAGAGCCTGGCAAGCTACCCCTGGCATATTCGATATGGCAAAAACAGTAATGATAGGTCTCATTCCCTTGACCCTGAAAAAAGCCTCCAATCATTGGGAAAGATGAGTAAGGAGAGGCTGCTAATATCTGAGGGCTAAGTGTAATAGAGACGTTACTGGTGCCTGTTTGAGTAAGTTGACGAAAAATAGGATGACAGTGATGCAGTGATACCCCAATTTTCCCCCTCATTCCTGCAATGTGTGATATTTAAGTATAGAGCCAGGAGCAAACCCTGAAGACTGCAAGATATAGTCCAAAAACAAACCCAAAAATGATGCCCTCCTACTTTCCCTGAGCTGTATCTTATATAAAGCCCTCAAACGTTGTTCTGACAGTCAACAAAAATTGTTTCGTATATATGGGCTCCATATGACTTTGCAGTCTTCCTTGTTCCTATTCCCATAAGAATCCCCCCTCTGACCCATTTTTGTGAAAAGGGTACAGTGTTTGTATAAATTTCACATTCTCTATTGCTTCCTCATGTTGCTCTTTCTGTCTGCTAGTGAAAATATCACCACTTCATTGTTGCCAAGATTGAGAAAATTATACTCCGTTAATCAGTTTTGAAGAGTCAAAATACTCACTTCTGCGGTTTATAAGATTTAGCATTTATTCTATCCAGTTAATTTACATCACCAAAAGATAATGGGTACTTTATAGGATAATCCCATACCTAATAGGTATAAATTCATATTGTCCAATTTTCTTTAGATAGATGAAACATTTGCTGAGTTCTCCAGGGTGCTGTCAGAAAGCAGAAATCTTTTCACATATCTAGAGTGAAAATGTACAGTCTTTCAGGAGCTGCTATCACATCTGTTTCACCTCCCTCACTTCAGGGTTCAGATACATCAGGACTTGAATCTTGCCCATCTCTTTAGCTGAATCTGTATTTACTAATTACACCTACTCAAAACTTTGGCAGATTCCAGCTCTTTTTATATCCCAACCACAAAAATGTGTCATTCTTCAGTTTTTAAGTCCTTTTTCATGATAGTCTTATAGAACTTATTTATTTCTCCTGCTTATTTTTATTCTATAATAAATAGTTGATTAGCTATGTATTTTATTCTCTAAGACATAGTTGAGCAACTATGTAGTTCCTTCCCCAAACTCTACTACCTGAACACAGACTTGGATCACCCCCTGCTCTCTTTTAAAATTTGAGGCCTACAATGAAAATGATCTCTTTATTAATTTTCCTTGTCAATAAACTTTAAATTTTTAATGTCAAGAAATCTTTCATTTTCTAATTTTCAGTTTCTGACAAAAATCTGGCAGTCTACCAATAAACATGTCACTGAATAAATATGCATCAGTGGAACAAATGAAATTGAAAGAATAGTTTTCTGAATTGTTTATATCATTCCTATTTCTGTAGATGAATCTGACATGCTGCCAGGATGGGCTACATGCCCATAATTGGTCTAAAGTGAAAACTATCTGCATTTCCTTTCCTGGACAATAATAGATAATGATTCTATTAAACAGAATAAAAATGCCTAAACCCTAAATCTTAGTCAACATTGAGTTTAAAGACTGAAACAACTTTGATAATAACCTAGAGGTGTGAAGCCTTCCAAAACAAAGCTGTCTGCCTTGAATTGTCCCTACCTTCTTGACAGATTGATCTAACTCACTGAAAAATTAATCTCATTTTCACTTCTCTCAGCCTCAATAGGACACAGCTGCACTGATGTTCATATCAATTGATGGAGTGAAGAAACCTCATCTTTATTCAGTGTGAAGCAGCTGCCAAGAGAAATGGCCTTTGAGAGAGGTAATAAGTTCATAAGTATCACCTGTGTCATGCAAAACAATGTTTGATTTTTTGAAAGTTGAAAAGATTGAAAAGAATATATGAATTAAGTGTGTTGCTTGTGGGTGAAAAGTTTTCCTGCAGAGTGATGGAGAATACCAGCCCAGTGATACATTTCAAACATTGCCTTCCCGTGACACTAGGGAATCACAAAGCAAATGGAAGAGAAGAAATTATGACCCACAGGCCAGAATGGATTTCTAACATAGGAATGTCCCAAGAACATCCTCTATTCTTATCTATCTTGAAGAATAAAACTTTGGACAAAGAAAATAAATGACAAAGTACAGTGTTTCTTTATATATAAGCATACTTTACAAAACAGACCATGCTGAAAATCAGTAATAGAGTTGGGAAACTATTCTCAGGAGCAAAACAGTGTGGTGCGGAGAATCCTAACCTAAGTGTGTGTCTGTGTGTCTGTATGTGTAAGTGGTCCTTTTCTTTATGCTCTACAAATGCTTCACTATTCAGCCTTATTTTCTCATTACATTACAAATTTCTCCCTTTCTTCTCTTTCTACTTCTTTTTCTACTTTGCTCCTTGTCTGACTGTGTAACAAAAACCTCATGCTGTGCTTCAAAAGAGGTTCTTTGTGATCTTGCCTGAAAAACACAGGACTCTTTTTTAAAAAAATTTATTGAATCACCGTGAGATAGTTACAAGCTTTCATGTTTGGGTTACAATGTCACAATGATCAAACACCCATCCCTCCACCAGTGCACATTCCCCACCACCGATATCTTGGTTATACCCCCCTTTCCCACCCTCCCCCTGCCTCCATGGTAGACAATATTCCCCATACTCTCTCTCTACTTTTGGGCATTATGGCTTGCAACACAGACACTGAGTGGTCATCATGTTTGGTTCATTATCTACTTTCGGCCTATATCTCTGATCCTGACTGATTCCTCCAGCCATCATTTTCTTAGTGACCCCTTCTCTATTCCATCTGCCTTCTGCCCTCCACTTATGAAGCAGTCTTCTAGCTATGAGGCAATCCTCCTGGCCCTTGTATCTACTGTCTTTGGGTGTCAGCCTCATGTGATGTTATCCTATACTCCACAAATGAGTGCAGTCCTTCTTTCTGGCTCATTTCACTTAGCATGTCTATCTCCATGTCTATCCATTTATAAGCAAATTTCAAAGCTTCATCTCTTCTAACAGCTGCATAGTAGTCCATTGTATAGATGTACCAAAGTTTCTTTAACCAGTGATCTGTTTTAGGGCACTCAGGTTGTTTCCAGATTTTAACTATTGTGAGCAGTGCTGCAATGAATATATAGGTACAGATGTCATTTCTACTGTGCTTTTTTTGCATCCTTGGGATATATTCCCAGAAGTGGTATTGCGGGGTCATATGGAAGCTCAATTTCTAGTTTTTGAAGGACTGACCATATAAAATACAGGGCCTATGCTCAGTTTAATAGAACTGTTACAGAGGGAGAAGCATAGTCTTTAAGAATCATGAAGCTATTCTCTAAGACTCATCAAGATCTGATCTTTAGCACTAGAGTGATAAAACAGGGACTAGAACTTGCCTTGCACATGGCCAACCCTATTTGATTCCTGGCATCCCAAATAGTTCCCTGAGCACCTGCAAGAGTTATTACTGAGCACAGAACTAGGAGTTTTTCCTGAGCACTGCTGGGTATGACCTACAAACAAGCAACAAGAGATTTGACCTATTATTTAAGTTTTCTTAGTGTTGGAAATTAACCATAAGTGCTTTAGGCTTCATCAGTGGATTACCACTCCCTAGAAAAGCTTGCAGTGCTAATACAAGCACCCTCAATCCCCTACATTTATCTTTAACCTTTCCTTTGTGCTTTACCTCTCATTTTTACATTCCCAAAAATCAGTCTTGGTAACTTAAAAGCTAAAATTTCTGGTGATTCTGGACTTTGTATTTGAAGTGAATTACTTACTTTTCTATTTCCCCTATAGCCTTTTCATATTCTCCTATAGAACAATGTTCTTTGCTTAAACACAGAAAGACTGTTAATACTGTGCTTCTAATAATTGGGAGTTGATTGATTCTGAAGTATATCTACTCCTGGGCATCTGTCTTAATTACTTTACTCATGTGTCAGTTACCATATTTCCTATCACCCCACAAAGGGAGGTTCTACCATGGGAATGGTAAATGGTGAAGCTACCCAAACACAGAAGTGGGACAATATAGAAAGCATAAAAGCATGATCTTGATGCAAGCTATTATGATTTAAGACATAGGACCTCCATGGAGAAGGTCAAGCTAAACTGTCCTAAAACCTTAATCTGGGATTTACAGTAAAAGTCTTGCTTTCTCTTGGAGCCCAGAGAACTAAATTTTGGGATTTATATCTCTTACTGAGTTTATCCAAATAACTAGAAATATTAATAAGAAATAAAATTGTTTAATATGTAAAACACAGAGGAAAGAGAAAAGCCATATAAATTTCTAGTCCCTGGGACACAGAGTGTCCCCTTGAGTTAATCCTTACAAGGAAATTGCTTTCACTGAAATGTTTTCCCTCTCTAAATGATCAACCACATCTACTTGCAGATGCTATACCTTGAACTTCCTCAGATGTTCTACAAGTATTCTAGGAGCTCTGCATTAAACAGTCCACTTTTATTCTTTGCTGGAGAGGCCTGGGGAGATGGTTCTCAGCACCCAAATGCACATGTTGCACAGCCACATTTTGAATTCATGCCATCTCTTTGCTGTTGTTCAGTTGCTGTTTTGGAAATGCAGGGTAAACACACCATAGATGTGGTACTCCAGCACAGTCCTGGTTGCATTGCCCAGCAGAAGCTTCCCAGTGTCACATACTTGATTGTGGTGTCCTGGAGACTGCACACTTCAATGCAGTAGTGTTGGAGTTCACAAGCACAGTGCCTTTGGAATGGCCTTTGGAATGTGGGGTTTGGGTTTGGAACACTAAGGCCACCAAGAAGCTCTGTATCACCAAACAATCCCCCAGGGCCTCAAGTTTTTATCTCTAAATAGAAGGTAATGTTTATCTTAACGTGATATTGTTTGATAAATTGGGAATAAAAGATTTAATTTTTTCACCTGAAAAAAATACTGCAATGAAAATAAACACTAGCAAAATTCCAAATACATGCCAGAAACTTTTATAAGTAAATGTCTTTTATTTTACTTTCTATAATAACACTTTAAAATCTATTTTACAAGTGAGGAAAATGGAACATACAAAATGTAACAAACAAAAAAATTAAGCATTTAGGCAGTGTGATTTTGTGTTTCCAATATAGCCTCTCAAATATATTTAGGTTCTAAAGAAGATAATTTGGACAATGCAAAGAGTCATAGAGACTTGGAAAATTTCTAACTGAAGTGGTAAATTTTATGATATAAAGAGTCTAATGAAAACAGCAAGAAAACATCATGTCTCCTTCAGATAATTATAAAATAGAAATTTTAGCTGTTGGTAAATAAAACAACAAGTGAATTTCTCAGCAGATTATTTATTCTGTTTTGTTCTTTCTTGACATTATAACAAGTAATAGAAAATATTGCAATAATAGTTCTACCTCCCCTTTTCACACTGGTCCTATTTCTAGCCTCAAGTCCAGTTATGTGGCTGACTTTTGTCTGAAATATATTTAGCTCTTTCAGAGAGACAGACATAGAAAGACTGCACTCATCTGTGGAATGTAGAATAACAGAGTAGGAGACTAACACCCAAGAATAGTAGAAATAAGTACGAGGAGGTTGACTCCATGGCTCGGAAGCTGGCCTCACATTCTGGGGAGAGGGCAACTCAGATAGAGAAGGGAACACCAAGTAAAATGTGGTTGGAGGCCACGCGGGGAAGGGTGATGCATGCTGAATGTAGACTAGAGACTGAACACAATGGCCACTCAACACCTTTATTGCAAACCAAGACACCTAATTAGAGAGAGAGAACAAAAGGGAATACCCTGCCACAGTGGCAGGGTGGGGTGGAGGGAGATGGGATTGGGGGAGTGGGAGGAATGCTGGGTTTATTTGTGGTGGAGAATGGGCACTGGTGAAGGGATGGGTTCTTGAACTTTGTATGAGGGAAACATGAGCATGAAAATGTATAAATCTATAACTGTACCCTCACTGTGACTCACTAATTAACAAATAAATTAATTAAATATATATATATATATTATAAAATGACAATAATATATATATATTTAGCTCTTTCATAAAGGTGAACTCTTCTTCCTTCTGTTCCCCCACAGAGTATGGATAAGATCTCTGTATATTATTTACTGTGTAACGCAGAATGTGTTAAGTATTCACTTGTTCAAGCATCCATTGAAAGTAATGTTCATATTACTTTCAATAAGGTATATGTATCACTTGTATCACTTGCATCACTTGTACTCCCATTGATCTACGATTTGCTCAAGCGGGCACCAGTAATGTCTCCATTTGTCCCTGTCGAGTACTAACTAGTGCAGCCCAATGATATCTGCTTGCTCCAGGCACAGGAAGAGCCTCAAATCGTTCTTTAAGGGATTTGATGAAGAAATCTGACCATCTACTTGGTGGGTGGCCACGAGGTCTTCTGACATCCCGTGGAATCCAGTCAGTAACAGCTCTAGTCCAGCGGTTGTCTCTGAATCGCATTACATGACCGGCCGATCTGATTTTTGATGCCTTGGCAAAGGAGACAGCATCCTTGATTTTTGACCGTCGTCAGAACTCCAGATTCCTTCTTTCACTTGAGTGAGACATGATATTCCCAGCATAGCTCTTTCGATTCCTGTTTGGGATACCCTAATAGCATTCTCATCCTGTTTGCGTGGGGCCCAAATCTCTGAGGCATATGCAGGAAGAACGGTGGAAGGTAAATGTATATATGTATACATATATATGTATATTTATAAGGGAGTTATGGAGAGTAAAACTAAGAGATCTGAGCACAGTGCAAGAGATTTTAGATCAACAGCTTAAATGCGTTCTCACTAAAGCTAGTTCATTATTTTTTTTCAAAGTATAAAATATTATTACATCAAAATCAAAAATTAATCTCCCGAATCCTTTGGAGAGCCGCCGCGGCTCGGGGCTTCTCCTGAAGCCCCTGCCTGGCACCTTTCCGCTGCCGCCGTCGGATCCTGACCAATCCCCACTCTGCTGCTTAGGGGCGTGGCCTCATCTTAGGGGGCGTGGCCTAAAAAGTGGGCGTGGTCTCTTTCCGGAGCACAGGCCGCTAACGCGGCCGCAGTTATTTTTTTTTTACCATTCCATGCCTTCTCCTTTGGCCACAATTGATAGAATTCATTCCTTCAAAGAACTCCCTGAGGCCCTCCCTTTCCCCCACTTCCCGCTGCCGTCTGCGTCTCCCGAGTTTCTGAAGTCACTCCCTGCTCGCCCGGCGCACCCCGTCTCCCGAACCGGCTTGTAACTGCGCACGTCCCCCCCCATCAACAGGAAGACACTGGGGGCGTGGCCTGTGTCTTAGTGGGCGTGGTCTAAAGTGGGCGTGGCCTCCTCTCAGAGAGGCCAACGCTAACGCGGCCGCAGTTATTCTTTGCTACCTCAGCTCAATCCGTACTGTGTATTCCTTTGAAAACTCACTTTTGCGATCTCAAACATTTACGCAAAATAGCCATTAGCTTAGGCTGACAGTATAAAAGCTATCAGTGAATAAGGGAAGTTTAGCACAATCGGAGCCCCTTCTTCCCACAAAAAGGAAGAGGAATAAATAACTACAAGGTTCCAACTCTGCACTTCCGTGACAATATGAAGAAACAGCGAAAATCCCCTCCACCAAGAGAGGGAGAAGAAAAGATACTAGAAACCTCAAAAGAGTCTCCCAACATCTACGACCTCTCAGATAAACAATTCAGAGAAGAAATATGGAGGAGAGTCGACCTACTCCAAGCAACTATGGAACAGACATCCAATAAATTAAGGGAGGAGATGAATCAAGCGCTGGAACGGTCTACCAAGAAAATACAGGAAGAAATGAGAGCAGAAATGAGAGCAGAAATTTCAAACCTTCGAACGGAAGTCTCACAAATAAAGGAATCGGTAGATGAAATAAAAATCTCACTAGATGCCCTCAACAGCAGAATGACTACAGCCGAAGACAGAATCAGCGAGCTTGAGGATGAGCTGCAGAAAGCTTACAGACAGCAACAAATAATGGCGAAAGACCTCAAAATGGCTATAGAGCGAATCAGAGCCCTGGGGGATGACTTCAAGAGGAACAACATAAGAATCATTGGAGTACCAGAACCACAGGGAAGTAACCCCAATGAAAAAAACATAGTCAAAGACATCATCACTAAGAAATTCCCAGAGCTGGAGAAGGCAGGCGTCCAGATACAAGAAGTCCGAAGAGTGCCAGCAAAAAGAGACCCAAATAAAAAGACTCCAAGGCATATCATAGTCAGAATGGCGGATGCTGTAGATAGAGACACAATTCTACAAGTAGCAAGGTCAAAGAGGGAAATCACATACAAAGGAGCACCCCTCAGATTTACGGCCGATCTGTCAGAAGAAACCCTCCGAGCCCGAAGACAATGGTGGGACATAGTGAAAAAACTCAACGAAATGAATGCCTCACCAAGAATACTTTATCCGGCTAAACTCTCACTCAAACTCAAAGGAACCATACACTACTTCTCGGATAAACAACAGCTCAGGTCCTTCATAGACTCAAAACCAATCTTGAAAGAAGGTCTAAAGGGGCTACTGTAAGACAAGGAGGAGCCCCATAAGAACAACAAATCCCACAGAAAGATGACACAAAACCACATCACAATAATCTCTCTCAATGTCAATGGCCTAAATGCACCTATCAAGAGACACAGAGTGGCTAAATGGATCCGGAAATTAAACCCAAAATTCTGTTGCCTGCAAGAAACACACCTGAACAAACAGAGTAAACATAGACTCAAAGTCAAAGGATGGAAAACAATCCTCCAAGCAAACAACCCCCTTAAAAAAGCTGGAGTGGCCATCCTGGTATCCGACAACATAGATTTCAGGATGAAAAAGATCAAAAGGGACAGCGAAGGTCATTTTCTGTTTATCAAGGGATATGTACAACAGGAAGAAATCACACTCTTAAACGTATATGCTCCTAACAAACGACCGGCTAAATATTTAAAACGACTCCTAACAGACTTCAAAGAGGACATCACTAACAGCACAATTGTAGTCGGAGACTTCAATACGGCCTTATCACCTCTAGATAGATCCACAAGAACAAAACTCAACAAGGAAACACTGACCCTGAATGAAGAAATTGAAGAGAGAGGCCTAATAGACCTATACAGGGCCTTACACCCCAAAAAGAAAGAATACACATTCTTTTCCAGTGCACATGGAACATTTTCAAAAATAGACCATGTACTGGGCCCCAGAACATACCTCAATCGAATCGGAAAAATAGAAATTGTATCAACCATCTTTTCAGACCACGATGCGCTGAAGATAGAAGCTAACCACCCACAAATACGGAAAATCAAATCAAACACCTGGAAATTAAACAATTCCATGTTGAACAATGAGTGGGTCAAGAAGGAAATCAAGGAAGAAATCAAAAGATACTTAGAAACAAATGAGAATGAAGACACGAGCTACCAAAACCTATGGGACGCAGCTAAAGCCGTGTTAAGGGGAAAATTTATAGCTCTCCAAGCATTCCTCAGGAAGGAAGAAAGGACCCACATAGATAGCTTGACTTCACGACTCAAGACCCTAGAAAAGGACCAGAAAAAGGACCCCAAACCAGACCGAAGGAAAGAAATAACAAAAATTAGAGCAGAAATTAATGACATCGAAACCAAAAAAACAATCCGAAAGATCAATGAAACAAAGAGTTGGTTCTTTGAGAAAATAAATAAGATTGATAAACCGCTAGCAAGTCTCACAAAGAAAGAAAGAGAGAAAACTCTAATAAATCGAATCAGAAATGAAAAGGGGGACATCATAACAGAAACCAGTGAGATTCAAAAGATCATTAGAGACTACTTTGAAAGTCTTTACGCCACAAAAAAGGAGAACCTAAAAGAAATGGATGGATTCCTTGATTCCTACAATCTCCCAAGACTGAAGAAAGAAGACCTGGAATACCTGAATAGACCCATCAATGTTAAGGAAATTGAAACGGTAATCAAAAACCTCCCCAAAAACAAAAGCCCAGGCCCAGATGGTTTCACTGGCGAATTCTTCCAAACATTTAAAGAAGACCTATTGCCTGTTTTCCTCAAACTTTTCCAGTAAATTGAAAAAACAGGAACTCTCCCAAACAGTTTCTATGAAGCACATATCTCCCTAATACCAAAAGCAAACAAAGACACCACTAAGAAAGAAAATTACAGACCAATTTCCCTGATGAACACCGATGCGAAGATCCTCAACAAAATACTAGCAAATAGGATCCAACAACTCATCAAAAAGATCATACATCACGACCAAGTGGGATTCATCCCAGGGATGCAAGGATGGTTTAACATTTGGAAATCAATCAACATAATCCAGCATATCAACAAAAGTAAAGATAAAAACCATATGATCATATCAATAGATGCAGAGAAAGCATTTGACAAGATCCAACATCCTTTCATGATGAAAACCCTCGCCAAAATGGGGTTTGGAGGAACTTTCCTCAAGATAGTCGAAGCCATCTATCACAAGCCTACGGCAAGCATTATCCTCAACGGGGAAAAACTAAGGGCCTTTCCTCTAAGATCAGGCACAAGACAAGGATGCCCACTCTCACCACTCCTCTTCAATATAGTACTGGAAGTACTTGCGATAGCTATTAGACAAGAAAAAGAGATTAAGGGCATCCAGATAGGAAGGGAAGAAATCAAACTCTCACTATTTGCAGACGACATGATACTATATCTAGAGAAGCCTAAAACCTCTACTAAGAAACTCTTAGAAACAATAGACTTATACAGTAAAGTTGCAGGCTACAAAATCAATACCCAAAAATCCATGGCCTTCATATATGCAAACAATGAGGCAGAGGAAAGGGACATGAAAAAAGCAATCCCATTCACAATCGTGCCCCAGAAAATCAGGTACCTCGGAATCAGCTTAACCAAGGAAGTAAAAGACCTTTACAAAGAAAACTACATAACGCTACTCCATGAAATCAAAGAGGACATGAGGAAATGGAAACATATACCCTGCTCGTGGATAGGGAGAATCAATGTTGTCAAAATGGCAATACTCCCTAAAGCATTATACAGATTCAATGCGATCCCTATAAATATACCCATGACATTCTTCAAAGAAATGGATCAAGCAATCCTAAAATTCATATGGAATAACAAACGTCCAAGGATAGCTAAAACAATTCTTGGGAAAAAGATGATGGGAGGCATCACCACCCCCAACCTCAAACTTTACTACAAAGCAGTAACAATTAAAACAGCATGGTACTGGAACAAAGGCAGAGCCGTAGACCAATGGAACAGGGTGGAATATCCCTACACACAACCCCAAATGTATGACCATCTAATCTTTGATAAGGGAGCAAGACATGTGAAGTGGAGCAAGGAAAGCCTCTTTAACAAATGGTGCTGGCACAACTGGACAACCACATGCAAAAAAATGGGTTTAGACCTTGACCTGACACCATGCACAAAAGTCAGATCAAAATGGATTAAAGACCTCAACATTAGACCACAAACCATAAGGTACATTGAAGACAATGTCGGTGAAACCCTCCACGATATTGAAGATAAAGGTATCTTCAAAGGTGACACGGAACTAAGCAATCTAGTAAAAACAGAGATCAACAAATGGGACTACATTAAACTAAAAAGCTTCTGCACCGCAAGAGATACAGTGACCAGAATACAAAGACTATCCACAGAATGGGAAAGGATATTTACACAATACCCATCAGATAAGGGGTTGATATCAAGGGTATATAAAGCACTGGTTGAACTCTACAAGAAGAAAACATCCAACCCCATCAAAAAATGGGGCGAAGAAATGAACAGAAACTTTACCAAGGAAGAAATACGAATGGCCAAAAGGCACATGAAAAAGTGCTCTACATCACTAATCATCAGAGAGATGCTGATCAAAACAACCATGAGATACCACCTCACACCACAGAGACTAGCACACATCCAAAAGAACAAAAGCAACCGCTGTTGGAGAGGATGTGGGGAGAAAGGGACCCTTCTTCACTGCTGGTGGGAATGCCGACTGGTTCAGCCCTTCTGGAAAACAATTTGGACGACTCTCAAAAAATTAGATACTGAATTCCCATTTGACCCAGCAATACCACTGCTGGGAATATATCCCAGAGAGGCAAAAAAGTACAATTGAAACAACATCTGCACATGTATGTTCATCGCAGCACTGTTTACAATAGCCAGAATCTGGAAAATACCCGAATGCCCCAGAACGGATGACTGGTTGAGGAAACTTTGGTACATCTATACAATGGAATACTATGCAGCTATTAGAAAAAAGGAGGTCAAGAATTTTGTAGTTAAGTGGATGGGCATGAAAAGTTTCATGCTGAGTGAAATGAGTCAGAAAGAGAGAGACAGACATAGAAAGATTGCACTCATCTATGGTATATAGAATAACAGAATGGGAGACTAACACCCAAGAACTGTAGAAATAAGTACCAGGAGGTTGACTCCATGGCTTCGAGGCTGGCCTCACGTTCCGGGGAAAGGTCAACTCAGAGAAGCGATCACCAACTACATTGTAGTCGAAGGCCATGTGGGGGAAGGGAGTTGCGGGCTGAATGAGGGCTAGAGACTGAGCACAGCGGCCACTCAACACCTTTATTGCAAACCACAACAGCTAATTAGAGAGAGAAAACAGAAGGGAATGCCTTGCCACAGTGGCAGGTGGGGTGGCGGGGAGATGGGATTGGGGAGGGTGGGAGGGACACTGGGTTTACGGGTGGTGGAGAACGGGCACTGGTGAAGGGATGGGTTCCCAAACTTTGTATGAGGGAAGTATAAGCACAAAAGTGTATAAATCTGTAACTGTACCCTCACGGTGATTCTCTAATTAAAAATAAATAAATTTAAAAAAAATTAATCTCCCAATCAGATGAATTCCCTGTATATAGTATATTGCACATAAAAGAGTAAAATCAGATTGTCTTCAATATTAAGAGAAAAATATTTCAAAGAGCTTGGCTTGTGCTAGATTATGTAACATACACAAATTTTCCAAAAGTATTTAAAAATATTAGAAAGTACATTTGAGTTTGATAAGTCTTGGACCCAAGATAAATATAGACAGATAAGGTGATGTTATACAAGATTACTACTCATCAGAAAAAAGTGGCATATATTTGAAAGGACGACAATCCCTTCCTAGTCTCACACCATATGTTCAGGAAAGAAACATTTGAACATGGCACCATTTGATGTCAGAGGGGGGAGAGAGAGAGAGAGAGAGAGAGAGAGAGAGAGAGAGAGAGAGAGATGTAAACCATAGTCTAGAGATTATATAGAGATTATAGATTAAGAAAAGATGGTTAGGAATTGAAGAAATAGTATTGGGATTAAGGCATATGCCATTCATGTAGCCAACTGAGTTTGAAGGAAGACTGAGTCTCTTGCGTCTCCTGAGTATCTGTTGGGAGACTACCCCCTGCAAATAAATAAATAAATTACTATACCATTATATCACTGTTATCCTGTTTTTCATCGATTTACTCGAGCAGGCATCAGTAACATCTCTATTACACTCAGCCCTGAGATTTTAGCAGCCTCTCCTTACTCATCTTTCCCAACAATTGAAGGATCTTTCAGGGTCAGGGGAATGAGACCTATTGTTACTGTTTTTGGCATATCGAATATGCCACGGGTAGCTTGCCGGCTCTCCGAGAGGTATGTATATATTTGTTACTGTATTTTGGATATGAGTATGCCATAGGGAGCTTGCCAGGCTCTCTCAAGTGGACAATAGACTCTCGGTAGCTTGTCAGGTTCTCTAAGAGGGAGAACTAAGATATTAGAACCCAGCAACGGTCATACTCAGGGCCACTCATTCGGATGAGCCTCACACACGGGGGAGCCAGTGGAGGAACCCAGATGGGTAGGACCCGGGGCTGAGATCTCCCAGGATGCTTGGATCGGGACTAGGCCTTTTCCACCCAGATCCCCCATTTTCCAGTAGCTAGGCAGTCACACCCAGAGACTGCTCCCAGTGCAGTGCAATCACATCAATGGTTAACATCCAGAGACTATAAAACCAAGCTCCCAGAAGAGAGCAACGCAGAGTCTCTTGCTCCCATGCCTGGCTGTCTTCACCGGGACTCCTTGGAGGGGACGGGTTGTGTTTCCCTCCCGCTACAGCAGAACCTTGACAGCTGAGGATCTCTGGAACCCAGCCATGACCATACTCAGGGCCACTCTCCACACGTTCAGACAAGCCTCATGCATAGGGAAGTGGCAGAGGAACCCAGGTTTGTGGGACCTGTGGCCAGATCTCCAAGGCTGCTCCAATAAATAAATAAATGAAGAAAAATAGTCCAGCAAAGTTTCACTCTGGCTTATATAATGACAAGAAGGCCAAGAGCAGGCACAGATAGGTCAGAGCAATGAGTCTAGGTCGGAACAATGAGGAGTCTGTGCTCCTCACATTGTATTACTGTCACCATCATCCCATTAATCATCAATTTTCTCAAGCAGGCACAAGTAACGTCTCCATTCATCCTAGCCCTGAGATTTTAGCCGCCTCTCTTTACTCATTCTTCCCAGCGGTGCTGCATTAGAGGCTCTTTCAGGATCAGGGGAATGAGATCCAGCATTGTTATTGTATTTGCCATATCGAATATGCCACGGGGAGTTTGCCAGGCTCTGCCATTCTTGCCAGGTTCTCTGAGAGGGAGAACTAGTCTATACGAGGTCCTGGAGTGTTGTTTTATAGTCTCTGGATCTTGGCCATTGATGAGATTACATGGCGCGGGGTGGCAGTTTGTGGGTGTGGCTGCCTAGCTACTGGAAATGGGGGGTCTGGGTGGTGGAGGGCCCGTCCTGATCCAAGCAGGTTTGGAGATCTCAGCCCCAAGTACCGCACACCTGGGTTCCTCTGCCAGTTCCTTTATGTCTGAGGCTCATCCGAATGTGTAGAGAGGGGCCTTGAGTATGACTCTGCCTCGGATCTGGAGGTCTTCAGCTGCTGGGGCTCTGCTTGGGGCAGGGAGGGAAACTCAACCAGCCCTGCTCCAAGGAGTTCCAGTGAAGACAGCCAAGCGTGGGGGCAAGAGACTGCCTCATAATGTTAAGTGAAATAAACAAGCTACATGCACAGTCAAGACCCATGGTAGTCCGTGGCCTATTATTTTTTAAGAATGAGCTGTTCTCTCTGCCACTAAAGATGTTAAACAAAAATCTGCTATCATTTAATCACTGTATCACTGTTATCTCATCGCTCACCGATTTGCTCAAGCAGGCACCAGTAGCATATCCATTGTGAGACTTGTTACTGTTTTTGGCATATCGAATACGCCATGGGTGGCTTGCCTGGCTCTGCCCTGCGGGGAGCGATAGCACAGTGGATAGGACATTTGCCTTGCACTTGGCTGACCCAGGTTCGATCATTTAATAGTAATATTGTTAAATATTTATCTTAGGGAAAATAATTCTGTTAAAGTTAATATATGGTTCCAAAGAGGAATCACTTCTTGTTTTCCCTAGCTCTGTTGCAATCACACTAAGTGCTTAAAAAGAAAACACCTTAATTAATCATGAAACTTTGTAACTGTATCTTATGGTAATTCAATTAAAAAGAATGAAAATAACTTATTATGAGATACAGGGTAGAGAAGTTACCCACCTACAGATGTTGATCCCCAAATTTTTGTCACAGCTTCATAAGAAAAGCATGGATACATTCTATGGCCAAAAGATAAGTTGCCTTTTCTAGAAGTTACAATTGAAGGCTCTGAAATTCAAGGACAGTACCAGTATCATTAAGTGATGAAATGTCTTTGTCCATTGTTCCCAAGATGTTACTGACTTTCTTTTATTTCCAAGATTTTTCAGCTTCTATTTACCTTATCACATCAAGATATTTCATTTAGTCTGGCTCTAAAAAAAATCCCTTTTATACAACTATCTCTATTTTTTTCACAGTTAACACTATACACCACTGTAATAGCCCTCCCTCCTAAGAAATTTTGATTAAATGTTTTCTTACATCAAATAACTGATGCCTCTAGAAGTAATTGAATGTTTTCTATAAGGACTGATATAGCCAAGAATTAAATACATGACTAAAAACAATAGGCAGAAAATATTTTGAATAATCAGAAGGATTAGCCCCAACTCTATAGGGTCTATATGCCTCCTCCCAAGACATAAAAGTCTAGGAGTATAATAATTTTAAAGCAACATTTCCAAGTAAAATCACTCTGCTCATCTTCCTTCAGGCATACATAGTTTTAGTATTTTCCATATGTTGAAATAGAGGAGATTTGTTTAAGTAATGAAATACAAAAGGATTCACCAGGTTTCTTGCATATATGCTGTCTAGTCATAATTAAATACTTTATGTGATATGGTATCAACCATTTTCTCTTTTGTGGTTCTTCCAGATGCTTAGTAACTTACATTACTTTATTATGCTATAATGATTGTTTCACATAAGTGGGGATTCCTTCACACGTACTCCCAATTCTCTATCAACCTCAGATTTCCTACTTTACCATATGATCTCTTAAACAGCACATAATTTAATTTACTCCCATTTAAGATTCCCCATCCCATCTAACTCAATTTCATAGCTTGGGATGTTCTTTCAATACTATTCTAGTGCCTTTTCTCTCCTTTTCTTACGATCTCTAATACTCCTATTATATCCCCTAATCTGATAGAACACTCACTAATGACTTTCATAAGAACTCTTTCTTCCCTAAGGAAAAATTCCTTCTTTATCAGAGACATCACTTTACATGACTGTCCAGAGACAAGTTCTGTTTTTCAATTGAAATTTTAGGACCATAAACTGGAACCAGAAAAACGCAATACTGTGATCTTGTTTTTTATTACATAGGCACACTACTTTTAGAATATGAAGGTCATAACTTGTTCTTCTCATTGTCTCATAGTTTCAAAGTCTAAAAATTTTTCTTTCAATAACACATTACCCTTCAGTATTTTCTTTTCATGTAATATCTATGTTTTAGTTTTTTAATTGTAAGATGTGTAAAAACAGCAACAAAATATGATCTTTAATAAAGAGAAAAGTCAGATAGAAAGCTTGAGTGCTGAAATTATCAGATAAGGAAAATATATACTGATAAGTTTATGTACGATTCTATAGGTTTATTATAAATACAATTTGCAAAAATGTAATATTTTGGAAGAAATTTTAAAACTATAAAAGAAACTAAACTATAAGTCCTAAATTAAGAAATAAATCTCTAAAGAAAAATAGTCTCCGTGTATTTTTACTTACCACAACAGAAGAAATAGTAAGAGTAAATAAGATAAGAAGTTAATAAGAAGATAATCAATCATTCAAACTAATCGCAAGGATAAAGAAAAATATTTAAGTATAATAAAACATTATTATACTTTTAGACTTTCATGTCTTGGGAGGAGGCATATAGACCCTATAGAGTTGGGGCTAATCCTTCGATCTTTCAGACACAGAAACTCAAAATACTTTCCTCCTATTGTTTTGTTTTTAGTCATGTATTTAATTCTTGGCTATATCAGTCTTTACAGAAAACATTCAATTACTTCTAGAGCCATCAGTTATTTGATGTAAGAAAACATTTAATCAAAATTTTTTAGGAAGGAGGGCTATTACAGTAGTACATAGCATATGTGTAAAGCAATAGTACAGTAAATAGGGCATTTGTCTTGCATGCAGCCCACCGGGGTTCTATCCTCAGGATCCCATATGGTCCCCCAAGGAATACTAGGAGTAATTCTTGAGTGCAAAGCCAGTAGTAACCAGTGAGTACAGCCGGGTGTGAACCAAAATGAAAATATATATATATATATATATATATGTGTGTGTGTGTGTGTGTGTGTGTGTGTGTGTGTGTGTGTGTGTGTGTGTGTGTGTGTGTGTGTGTAGGATAACATGGGGTTTTTCCTTTTAGCCTTGCCACAGGGAACTTAGTTTAAATTAGAGCAATGGCCTTTCTGTATGGACACAGGAAGGCAGTTAATATTATGCTTTGTAACTTGGGGAGCTGATTGACTCCAATAATATTTACTCCTGGGCATCTGCTTTCTCATCAATTGCCCTTAGTTCCTAGAACCCCAAAAGCAGGGTCCCGATGAGGGACACAATGGACCTAGGGCAAGCTGTGAGCTACCCTGGCATCGAAATGGGCCAGACCAAAGCACCACAATCACTTGTATCACTTGTAATCCCGTTGATCTTCGATTTGCTCGAAGGGGCACCAGTAACATCTCCATTTGTCCCTGTCGAGAGCCAGTGTAGCCCAATGAATCCTGCTCGCTCCAGGAACAGAAAGAGCCTCAAATCATTCACTCAGAGATTTGACGAAGAAATCTGACCATCTAGTTGGTGGGCGGCCATAAGGTCTTCTGACATCCCGTGGAATTCAGTCTGTAAGAGCTCTAGTCCAACGGTCATCTCTGAATCACATTACATGACCAGCCCATCTGATTTTTGATGCCTTGGCAAAGGAGACAGCATCCCAGATTTTTGACCATCGACGGAGGTCAGAACTCCGGATTCCTTCTTTCACTTGAGTGAGATATGATATTCCTAGGATAGCTCTTTCGATTCCTGTTTGGGATACCCTAATAGCATTCTCATCTTGCTTGCGTAGGGCCCAGGTCTCTGAGGCATATATTAGTGCAGGAAGAATGGTGGAATCGAAAAGATGTGCCCGGAGTCGGAGGTTCTTCGTTCTCTTAACTAACTCTTCCATGCTCTTGAAGGCATTCCATGCTGCTCTCTTCCTCCTGCGCAGTTCTGGTACCAAGTCGTTCCTCATGTTGATTTCTCGGCCCAGGTATACATAGCTGCTGCATTCCGAGATGTTCATTCCATTGAGAGCAAATGGAGCTTCAGGGACCAGTTCGTTTTTCATGAACATCGTCTTGTTGAGATTCAGCTGAAATCCGACTTTTCCACACTCACGGTTGAAGTCGGCCAGCATTTGTGCTGCTTAGCTAATGTTTGGTGTTATGAAAACAATGCCATCAGCAAAGCGGAAGTGGTATAATTACTGACCTTCTATCTTCACTCCCATTCCTTCCCATTCCAGTTGTCACGTGATGTTCTCAAGGGCGGCACTGAAGAGTTTCGGTGAAATGGTATCACCTTGCTGCACCCCTCTCTTTACATCAATGATCACTTCCTTGTAGAATGGTGAGATCCTGGTGGTGAATCCACAATACAGCTCGCGGAGGATTTTGATATACTGAGTTTGAACGCCCTGTTTGACCAAGGCTTTGATGACTACATCAGTCTCAACAGAATCGAAGGCCTTCTTTAAGTTGATGAATGTTAGACAGAGTGGCATCCTGAACTCTTGAGAAACTTCAGTGAGTTTGGTCACTGTGTGGATATGGTCTATAGTGCTGAATCCTCCTCAGAACCCGGCTTTCTCGCATGGTTGTCCTTCGTCTAGTGTTCTGCCTATTATATTCAGGATGACATGAGTGAACAACTTGTAGATGACAAACAACAGGCAGATTGGGCGATAGTTGCTGATGTCGTGGATGTCTCCTTTATTGTACAACAGAACGGTACTACTGGTTTTCCACTGGGATGGAACCTTGCATTCACACAGGTAGCATGTGATGAGTCAGGCCATTGTATTGATGAGAACTGGTGGCAGATTCTTCAGGTTTCTTCCCACTCTGTGAAGTAGAATTTCGCACGAAGGAGATGGTGGTCCGATCCCTTTTGGAATTTTTGGACAACAGCAACATCGGTCAGGGAAAACCTTCAATTGAATATGATGTGGTCAATTTCATTGTGGAACTGTCCACCAGGAGACTCCCATGTCCAGCGTTTAGATTCGGCCTTCTGGAACTGTGAGTAACCATGGATTGTCTTGGTCGACATGATGAATTCAGATAGTCTCTTACCCTGATAGTTCCATTCTAGGCAATGTGTCTCAATGTGGAGTTCTTTGAGCTACCTTTTCGGACCTATCTTGGCATTAAAATCACCAACAATGACCTTGTAGAAGGTGTGGTCTTCATTATAGAACTTCTCCAGTTCCATGTAGAACCTCTCAATTTCTTCTTCATCATAGTTGGAAGTTGGTGCGTAGACGATGAAGATAGAAACTGCAGGCAGTGAGCCATATCTATTCAAGCGTAATCATCCAATCCAGGTTGTTAGGCCTTCAAATGAATCAATGCTCATGGCCAAGTTCATGTTGACAAGGACACCAACGCCACCAACACCTCTGTTGTCGCATGTTCCGAGGAATAATTCTTCTCCAGTGTTGAAAATGGCGTGATATGATTGATGTCTCCTTGTTTCTGTCAGACCAATGATGTCGTACTTGATCTTCTGCACTTGCACCAACAGGTCCTCGATGGATGCTTCTGATGCCAGTGACCGTGCATTGAAAGTACAGACAATCCACAGGCTATAAAATCAATACCCAAAAGTCCATGGCCTTCCTATATGCAAACAATGAGACAGAGGAAAGGGACATGAAAAAAGCAATCCCATTCACAATTGTGCCCCAGAAAATCAAATATCTTAGAATCAGCTTAACTAAAGAAGTAAAGGACCTCTACAAAGAAAACTATATAACTCTACTCCATGAAATAAAAGAGGACATGAGGAAATGGAAACATATCCCCTGCTCATGGATAGGGAGAATAAACATTGTCAAAATGGCAATACTCCCAAAAGCGTTATACAGATTTAACGCGATCCCTATAGGAATACCCATGGCATTCTTCAAAGAAGCGGAGCAAGCAATCCTGAAATTTATATGGAACAATAAACGCCCACGGATAGCTAAAACAATTCTTGGGAAAAAGATGATAGGAGGCATCACCCTCCCCAACCTTAAACTCTACTACAAATCGGTAACAATTAAAACAGCATGGTACTGGGAAAAAGGCAGAGCTGCAGACCAATGGAACAGGGTGGAATATCCCCACACACAACCTCAAATGTATGATCATCTAATCTTTGATAAAGGAGCAAGAGATGTGAAGTGGAGCAAGGAAAGTCTCTTTAACAAATGGTGCTGGCACAACTGGACAATCACATGCAAAAAAATGGGCTTAGAACTCGACCTGACACCATGCACAAAAGTCAGATCAAAATGGATTAAAGACCGCAACATCAGACCACAAACCATAAGGTACATTGAAGACAAGGTCGGCAAAACCCTCCAGGATATTGAAGATAAAGGTATCTTCAAAGATGACACGGAACTAAGCAATCTAGTAAAAACAGAGATCAACAAATGGGACTACATTAAACTGAAAAGCTTCTGCACCGCAAAAGATACAGTGACCAGAATACAAAGACTATCTACAGAATGGGAAAGGATATTTACACAATACCCATCAGATAAGGGGTTGATATCAAGGGTATATAAAGCACTGGTTGAACTCTACAAGAAGAAAACATCCAACCCCATCAAAAAATGGGGCGAAGAAATGAACAGAATCTTTACCAAGGAAGAGATACGAATGGCCAAAAGGCACATGAAAAAGTGCTCTACATCGCTAGTCGTCAGAGAGATGCAGATCAAAACAACCATGGGATACCACCTCACACCACAGAGACTAGCACACATCCAAAAGAACAAAAGCAACCGCTGTTGGAGAGGATGTGGGGAGAAAGGGACCCTTCTACACTGCTGGTGGGAATGCCGGCTAGTTCAGCCCTTTTGGAAAACAGTATGGACGATTCTCAAAAAACTAGAGGTTGAGCTCCCATTTGACCCAGCAATACCACTGCTGGGAATATATCCCAGAAAAGCCAAAAAGTATAGTCGAAGTGACATATGCACTTGTATGTTCACCGCAGCACTGTTTACAATAGCCAGAATCTGGAAAAAACCTGAGTGCCCTAGAACAGATGACTGGTTGAAGAAACTCTGGTACATCTATACAATGGAATACTATGCAGCTGTTAGAAAAAATGAGGTCATGACGTTTGCATATAAGTGGATCAACATGGAAAGTATCATGCTAAGTGAAATGAGTCAGAAAGAGAGAGACAGACATAGAAAGATTGCACTCATCTGTGGAATATAGAATAATAGACTATAAGACTAACGCCCAAGAATAGTAGAAATAAGTACCAGGAGATTGTTTCCATGGCTTGGAGGCTGGTCTCTCATTCTGGGTAACTCAGGGAAGGGACCACCAAGTAAAATGTGGTTGGAGGTCATGTGGGGGAAGGATGAGGCGGGCAGAATACAGACTAGAGACTGAACACAATGGCCATTCAACACCTTTATTGCAAACCACAACACCTAATCAGAGAGAGAGAACAAAAGGGAATTCCCTGCCATAGTGGCAGGGTGGGGTGGGGGGAGACGGGACTGGGGAGGGGGGGAGGGATGTTGGGTTTACGGGTGGTAGAGAATGGGCACTGGTGAAGGGATGGGTTATCGAACTTTGTATGGGGGAAGCATGAGCACAAAGATGTATGGATCTGTAACTGTACCTTCACGATGACTCTCTAATTAAAAATAAACTAATAAAAAAAAAAAAAAGAAAGTACAGACAATCATCTTAGTCTTTCTTCGCTTTGGCAGTCTAGTTCATCCCCAAGATTTTTTCAGCCTTTCTTTGCTCATCTTTCTTAACCCTGACATATTGGGGGCTCTTTCGGTGACAGGTGAATGAGGCCAATTGTTGTTACTGTTGTTGGCATATCAAATATGCGATAGGTAGCTTGCTAGGCTCTGCCCTGCGGGCTCAATACTCTCGGTAGCTTGCCAGGCTCTCTGAGAGGGACAGAGGCTTTTAGGGCGGCCTTCAATAGCCCTTAGAGGTGTTACCATGGTTCACACTAACTCACACTATTAGTGTGAACCATGGTAACAAGCACAATACTCAACTATAAGTTGAGAGCATGGTCATAGACAAATGCTGTCATGATCCAAAAGTATCGACGAGAGTAGGACCCTGCTAGCGTTAGGAAGACTAACCTGGCCTGAGGACTGTGGTCTGGAATATACAGTGAATGTCCTCAGGAAGAACCAAACTTTTAGTCTCATATATCTCTTACTGTGCTCATACAGAATGACAATGCTAGAAATATTAGAAGTAAATTTACTATAACTATTTAAGCGGATTACTAGCTGAGGAAGGAAGAAAAGGACACACCCTTACACACCTTTGTTTGGACCCCACCCTTGAGTGGATCTCCTAGTATTCTCCTTAGATGAGATTTTGAGATCTCCTAGAGAAATGCTCTTACCCTTCTTTGTTGATTTGTTAATGTTCAACCCACCTTTGTGTCACCACCCTATGTAATTTGCTATATAAACTAAGACTGTGGGGGGAGACAGCAGAAGATGGGGAGACAGCAGAAGAAGACAAGAGAAACAGAAGTAGAAGACGACACAAGAGAAGACACAAAAGATATATGGGAAGATACAGAAGTGAAGCAGACAGAAGAAGACACAGAAGCAGAGACAGAGAGAAGTCGTAAGAGACCAGAGGAGAGACTACAGAGACAGAGAGACAGACAAAAAAGAGCACAGCGGCACACACAGAAGCAGAGCACAAGGAGGAGTCATTCCGATCCAGTCCTTACACAGCATCTGGAGAACACCGAACACGAACTGTGCGTGTGAGAGAGACCTGCCCCGAGTGCCCGTGGACAACAGAACAACACGACACATCATTTCATCTCCCCCACCCGCGCACCGCCTTTGCAATTTTTTACATTTATGTGTGTATGTATATATATTCATATATATAATGATAGTAGTGTGACTAAATTAAGTAGCCATATATGTATTATTGGCATTCCATAGAGAAAGAAGTGATAGATGACACAGAAAATTTTAGTAGGAAAAGTAATCACTAAAAACTTTTTTTTTTTTTTTTTGCTTTTTGGGTCACACCCGGCGATGCACAGGGGTCATTCCTGGCTCATGCACTCAGGAATTATCCCTGGCGGTGCTCAGGGGACCATATGGGATGCTGGGATTCGAACTCAGGTCGGCCGCATGCAAGGCAAACGCCCTACCCGCTGTGCTATCACTCCAGCCCCAATCACTAAAAACTTTTAAGAATTCATCAGAAATATCAACTCAGAGATCCAGGAATGCCAGTAAACACCTTATAAAACCACACCCAAGAAAATCATATGAAAATGACTTACAAGTCAGATTAAAGTAAATTTTTTAAATCAACATAAAGTACATTTGAATACATAGGAAAAAATTAAAATTATATATACTTTTCATCAAAAATAAAAGATCCCAGAAGTTAAAGAAATATTTCCTTGAAGAAGAAAAATATTTGTGAAAACAGAATTGAATAAAAGAAAAATATGTACTGAAAAATGAATACATACATACATTAAGATGCAAAAATTTAGGAACTGTTCATCTTACTAGATTGTAAGTAATGATAATGGAAGCAGTATGAGAATGCAGCAGTCCCAGAAGTTTGGCACTAAAGGAATTTGTCCCAATACAGTATAAGCCACAGACAACAAAGCCACAGTCAACATTATAATGGGGAAAAAGCATAAAGCCTTTCATCTAAGATCAGGCAGAAGATAAGGGTATCTATTCTCACTATTATCATATAATCTAGTATTAGAGGCTTTCATCTCAATAATGAGAGAGATTAATGCGATTCAAATTGGTAATTAAACATTATTATTCTCATGTGACATATTGTACACAAAAACCTTGACAACTGCACCCAAAAATCTCATAGAAACAATGAATTTATACTGTAAAGGGGTAGACAATGAAAGCAATTCACAGAAACTAGTTGAACTCTTAAACATAAACTGATTTAGAAAAGAATGATTTTTTTAAAATTTCATTCATGATACTGCCAAGAAAAATTTAAAAACATCAAAATTTTGAACAAAAGAGGTAAAGGATTTATTTAGTGAAAAGTTTAAATTACTACTAAAAGAAATAAAAGATACAGGGAAATAGAATCACTTTTTTTGTTCAAATATTAGAAGAAGTATTACCATCATTATTGTTAAAATGGTAATCCTACTCAAAACACTATACAAATTTAGATTTGTTTTATGTAAGAGCAAAAGCCCTTATCCTTGCATCCTTTCCCTAAGCTCACAAGTTTCAGAAGTCTTTAATTATAAACCATATTGAGTTTTGAAATAATAAATATTTTGATAACTATGAAAAATTAGAAGTTAGAAATACTTCTCAATTCATTTCCTAGACTAACATAAGCCTGATAGAAGCAATAAATAATAATCATCTAAAATTTATTAAAATAAAAATATAACTAACACCTATAATACAGAATTTTAAACAAAATGTTAAGAAATCAAATCCAATAGAATTCATGTGCTATAGTGATAGTACAGGGGTAAGGCATTTGCCTTGCACATAGCTAACTTCAATTTGATCCCAGGAAACCCAAATAGTCCCCTGCACACCACCATGAATAATTATGAGCACAGAGATAAGAGAAAAACCTTGACCACCGCCAGATGTGCCCCCACCAAGAAAGAAAATAAAGTGAAGAGAGAAAAAGAAAGAGGGAATTCATGACCAGTAGGATTTATAACAAGAGACTGGTTGGTTTAAGATTCAAATATCTATTATTGGGATTCTCCACAGGAGCAAAGATTAGAAGTATGAATTATTCGATTGATATAGAAAAGTATTTTACATCATTTAAAAAGTATGGCAAAAACTCATCACTTAGAGTATGATAACACAGTCTATCTGTCAAAGGGCGTATATAAAAATCTGCAGGTAGTGCATCCTTAGTGTTGAAACATTGAATTATTTTCCCCTAGGATCATGGGAACTAAGTAAGAATATCTATTCCCACTGATCATATTCATCATCATACTGTAGCAATAATAAAAGGCCGGGGAGGCATACAGATTGGAAATGAAAAGGCAAAACTATTTTATTATATTATTTTATGAAAATAATCATAAAATGTCTATCAAACAAATTACTATAAATGATTCATAGAATTAGATCATAGACTGCAGTCTGAAATTTTTTATTTCTAATACTAGAAACTGAAAGTAAAACACTTTACCAAAAAATAATAATAATTCCACTATTTAGAATAATGTCATATTATAATACCAATAGGAACATTTATCATGAAATACATAAGATTTAGGACTAAAGTGATAGTAATACCTCAGGGCATTTGCCTAGCACTCGGTCAACTCCTAGTTCAACAGTAGTGAGCCCTGAGCACTGCCAGGTGTGGGACCCCCACATCAAAAATACTGTATAAGATTTACACTATAACTCCAAGAGTATTGAAATATTCTGTTGTTGTTTTTGTGTCACATCCTGACCTCTGTTTGCAGGGACCATTTCTGACAGGACTTGGGGGACTATAAACGTGCTGGGAATTGAACCCCTGTTAGCCCTGCCCAACACAAGAGCCTTACCTGATGTATTATTGTTTCAGCCCAAGATCATTGCAAAATTTCAAAGAAACAAGAAGCTAAATCAAAATTCTCAGTCTTAATATTTATGCCTCCAAATTGACCTATACACTCAAAATAATTCCAGGCAAAATTCCATTAAGATATCTTGTGCAAATGAACAGCTGATTTTAATTCTTCTATGGAAATTCAAAGAACTCAGAAAGTAAAACGTTGATAGAAACAGAGTTTATTTCAAACCTTATTCCCTTGTCTTGTATGTGTTAGGCTCTGGTTTTAACATTAACACTACAAAGAAAACAATAACTAAAACCTTACCCCAGTGCCACCATAACTGAGACATGTAGTATAGCCATAGGATAGAAAAATACATCAATGAGTATAATACAGAATATACTTTAGTACTATAGTCACTAATACGTAGTTAATTGATTTGAACAGCACTTACAAATGTTAAACATCAACAATAAAAAGGAACAGTTTATTGATATATTAATAGCATCAAAGTATCTCTAAAACCTTATGTAGAATAAATAATGTGTTACTAAAGGACATACTATAAGACTTAATTTTTACAAAGATATAGAAATGCAAAACTGAGATGTGATAATAGTCATTAGAGACACTGAATAACTGAGGTTAGAGACTTGCTTGTGAAAATTACAAAAAAAGAAATTGGGGGATGGTGAAATAATATACATCTTCAATCAGGTGCTATTAACAAGAGTATGCATTTATCATAAAGTTTCTCAAAAGGACCACTTATAATCTTCATTTTATTGTGTACAAATTACACTTCAGTGAAATGAAAATTAGGGATTGTGGGGAGAAAGAGAGCTAAAGTAGTCTTCACACCAATCAGCCCAGGTTATTTTACACACACACACACACACACACACACACACACAGAAATTCTTAGATACTATCGTCAGGAGTTCTTATTATTTCCCAATGCTTTGGAAAGGTAAATTCCCATTTCTAAAATGAACTGGGGATAATCACTGTAATCGATTTGATCAACAATATCAAAGCCACCCCTATTTAAAAAGAAATCAATTTGAACATTCTGTAACTGAATGCAGATCCTACCTTGCTTGAAGGGGTCTGCCTTGCAATGCCATAATACATAACTCTGTTTCAAATGAGATTGTAGTTACTGAGGCAGAGCAGAAACATTCGCTATGCTTATTTGCATTAACCAATAGCCAGAGTGGCCTTGGGGCTCAGAGCCATTTATGAAAGCTCTGTGGTCTACTGAACTGATGAAATGACATGGTTTTCTGTACACACAAAGATAACTTTTGATAACTATGATCACTAACTAATGCTGCTACAGAGATTTAGACGAGTCTCATTCTTATTAAAAGGGGATTTATACTTTAATATGAACAACATTGGCACAGTTTAACATGTAAAGTATTTTTAAAATACAGAACAGATATACTAACCAATGCACAAAAGGATACATTTCTGTCCCGTCCCGCGGGACTAAGTTATTCCAGGGTCTGAAGAGGCGCTACCTGAAATAGCAAGGGCGAGAAAGAAGAGGGAGACCAAGCAAGGAACTGTTGTCAAGGTCTCGTTTATTGAAGGGAAGTATACAGAATATATAGGCTGAGGGGCAAGGCTTTTGCAAGGGGGCCAGGGTGGTTCATGCGGGGCATTCGCGGGGCATTTGCGTAAGGGGGATCAGCAGGCTGGAACATGATATGCCTGTCATCTTTGTGGGTCTCGCCCTTGGTACGGGATGTCTGTTTCATAATACAATATCTTGGTGGGCACTCCCTGTCTGGGGAAATGACTAAGTTCTCCTTTTCCCAGGGTCCCGGTCCCCCACACATTTCATTTCTATGTGTCTCCATATTTGATAGGTAATATTTGGAATGTAGTAGAAATCATAGGAAATTAAACAATAATTCACCAAGCCAAACATATTTAATTCTGTTGCTTATTAATTCATTGAGTAGAAACAAAGAAACAAAGCATAACATCAAAAAAAAAATTATCATCAAGAATCTGTGAGATATCTGAAACTTTAGAACAAGGTAAGCTGTAAAATATTTGGGGAAAAGTTTCAAATTGAATATTGCATAATGATTTTATAAGTAACTGGCACCATTTGTTATCATTTTGTTCACATGTAGAAATCCTGGATTCACACCTGGAATATAATGGAGGCAGACAAGTATGACTTTTAATTTCATAGTGCATCCTGCAATTGTGAGAGTAGGTTAGGTAGCACATCAAGCCCAGTTCCATCACAAAGTCTTTCAGACCCCAAATGTTTTTCTGCATCATTCACTGGACCCCTATCAGTATAGTTCTCCTCTTAGAGCATTAATATGTCACATGTTATAAGGCATCATGGGAAATTGTTAGGGGAAGGATTTCAGGAATAAAACCCTTATTCTGTTTAAAGTTGTTGATCTTTATATCCTATTTGCTATTTTGCTCTTACTTCACTTCTTACTAGCTGTTCTGGCCTCCTAGAATCTTTCAAATATCCCAAACATTAATCTATCTCTCATCATCTGGAAAACTTTTTCTCCAGGTAGTCACAAGATTTGGTGTCTTACCTCCTTTTATTTTGTTTAAGTTTATCCCAGTGTGACTATTCCTCCCCAAGCACTATACTATAAACTTCACAAATCTCAGAACCTTCCTAGTTCCTTCCATGCTCTATGCTCATCATTACTATTCCTCATGTTTTGTTTATTACTAGTCTTTCAACATTAAAAATTAAGTTGCACTCATTCTGGGCACTCCATAATGATATATAGATGAAATATTCCCAGGAGTGCCATCAGAAAATCTTCAGGTTTCTATAACATAGCTCTTGTTAGGCTAGGATGTTGCGTATTAGGTATACAGAGTTTGCCAAGGTCAAGCTCAGACCAAATGAATGTGCATTCCTTTGTTAGGTGGCTAGGTATGTACATAGTTTTCAAAAGCTTTCCAGTATTTAAATGCTTAGCCACAATGAGAAAAGCCCTAAATGGGCAATGATATCAATTATGCCTTTAAAAGCTTTTGGGAGAAAAATTAACTTTACCCTTGAAGTCAAATCCCCCCTCCCCTGCATCATTATTTATGAAGAAACATTTAGTTTTTAATCCTTTTTATTTACTGGCTGTCTATAAGAATCATAAAAGAGAAACTTTAGGCTTAAAAAATTTGGGGCAGTCTTGCTATTATTATTAGTTAGTATAAAGAAGGTTTGTCTCTACCAGCTCCCTGTGGATTTCTGATATGGTCAAGTGACTGTGCCCTTGAAGACAGCAGGGATGGAGCTGGCGTTTTGATGCTCTGCAGAGAGTGTGGGTGAGCACCCATGGAAGGCACCACTGGAGATTCTGTGTGCCTTAGCACATAGTACTGCTACTAGTCCAAAAAAGAAGTGTTCTTGCCTTCTCTTTAAAGAAAGTGTGAAGCATGGTCAAATTGTTAGTATATAATTTCAATTTTAATTGCTTAAAATGCCGTGGATGAGGATGTATCTCACTCTCCTACCTTTAGCAATGATAAACATTCTAAAGCTGCTGAGTTTTCTTCTCAAAACATATGACTAAAGGGGGATGGCTTTTTTCACTCTAGAATAATTCAGGTTGCTTTATTTTTCCATTATTCTGCAAACCAATCTTGTAATTCTTAGCTGTGTAGTAGAAATCAACAAATTTCCACTATATGTATATATATATACATATATACATATATACATATATATGTGGTGGTGCTTAGTGCTTACAAATAGTAGATGCAGAAGAGGAAGTGTACCATAATTATATGGTACTCAGTAAATGCCACATACTTATATTACTTATCTGAATTTTCAGAATAATCTTATGAAATCCACTAGTAGGAGCTTAGCTCTAGAGTAAATCTGTTTTTATCCAATATGCTATTCTGCTTTCCAATACCATGATCCATTATTTGAAATCTTATTCTCAATCATTTTAACCAAAAATGCCCACTGAATTAATCTTTGATATATAGGATTCATCTTTTTTAATAATAAATACATCAGTCAGGGTCATGACGAAACAATATGGCATACACAAAACATGGTGATCAAGGGAGCATATTTACGAACACTATAAAAATATAAGATGACCCATAAGGAATGGTGCTGTAACTGCCCCTTGGTGGTAGTGATGTCATTGTCACTGCTAGATGATAAGAACTGGGGAAAGCTTATTTTTTCAAACCAGGAAGGAGAAAGAATTGAAAGTAAGTCGTTGTGGTAGGTTAAGTATCACAGTTAACTCAAGATGTCCTTGAAGAAAGAAACCAGAGAAAGAAATGCTGTGGTGACCCCTCCCCGCCACAGCTTTCACCAGGGCTTCACTGCTGGTGAAACTTGACTGATGTCAGATGTCAGTCAGGTAGCAAAGATTCATTGATGTGTTTCATTTTGTATTGGGGTAAAAGGAACTCAGACAGGCAGATATATTATGGCACATTTCCACTTTAAAATGTGACCAGATAAAAGGTATAAAATATTCACATGCCTATTACTATTTTCTCCCCTGGGATCTGAAATATTTGGCTTTCAGATAAGAGAAATTTAACCAATATATTAAGCATATGTATGTATGTATACATATTCTCTGTCTTGCAAGCCATTAAGCTATTTCTAATATATTCAAGCTTCAATTTGATTTTTTTCCTTCATTATAAATGAATTTTCAAGATACATACACCCCACACCACATACTCACAGCTCCTCTCTGATCCTGCTTATTCTGATGACAGCTGGTCTTCTTTAGGGGTAGCTGTGTCTTTTAAAACAAATCTCTAGGCAATCAGGTCACATAGAATAGAGAAACAATTTCATTTCTCCCCTCACACTACACCCCTTTGCTCTCTGTTATTGGACACATGCCATGCATTTTGCATTAACTCTGTGGCAAATGTCTAGCATTACAATCCAAGTACTGGGCTCATTAGTCTTTGCAAGAGCTTGGATGTGAGAGTTGGAAAGGTACAACTTGGAGAAATAATTTTCAATGAGCAAGTAGCAATTTGCCAAGTTACAAAAGAAAAGAGAGAGAGAGAAATGAAGAAGAATAAGAAAACCTGGGGAAGAGGGACAAGGAAACTCAGAGAAAGATGTCTGAGTTAATGAACCAAAGTCTGAACCCATGACAGCCATGAGAAAAAGAAAAAGGCAAAGAACCACTGATTTGAAACTTGCTGCAAATAATAAAAAGGGATGTGGTGGTTAGAGTTCTGTGAGCAATTCCCTGTGAATTCGCTGCTGCTTAGCACCTATGTCAGAAGAGAAAGGAACAGACAAGTGGCTGGGAAGTGAACAAGGGCCAAACTGACAGATGGGGCTGGGAGAATAGCAGATCTTCATGAGATCCATTCATGCTGAGAGTAGTGTGGCCTTGTGTCCAGTCTAGATACTAATGTGGCTGCCCATGTCCTAGGAAGACATCTCTCAAATTAGATGGTTATGAAAGCGAATGCAAGTCTCTATTTGAAGACCAGTTTATACAAGTTCTCTCCCCACCCTCAACCAACGCAAATATATTTAAAAATAATTGACCCTAGGCACATACATACTTGATCTCACAGCTTTCCTTTTATACATGTAGCAGTGCACTGTAGCACTGCCATCCCGTTGTTCATCGATTTACTCAAGCAGGCACAAGTAACGTCTCCAGTGTGAGACTTGTTGTTACAAGTTTATTTCACACATTAAAGCACATGCTAAAGATGGTCCTCTCCTCCACTCCTTCTCTGATACTTGGGTTCAGTTAATGTACTAAAGCAGTTCACGAATTCAGAAACTTCTGAGTTACTGGATTACCTGCTTTCTACAAAATGATATAATCCAGGAACAGCCAGGCGGAAGAGATGTGTAGAGCAAGAGTAATGGAGACTTTCTGTCTTTTCTAGGTTTCATGTTCTTTCCAAGTATACAACTCTGTTCAAATATCTACATGCTTAACAACACAGAAGCTCCCTGAAGATCCTGTTCTGAATTTTTTGAATTTAGTTACAAAGACATGATTGAATAGGCAATTGATCATTGATGATTGCACTGAGTCTCCAGCCCCTCTCTCATTTCCAGAGCTGAGTAGGTAGAATGAAAGAATCAACACTCCAATCACAGATTTGGTTTCTCTGGCAACCATTTCTGTCCTGATGCACCTTCCAGATCTTGGTCATTAACATAACAAAAAATAAATTCCCAGGTTTTTTGGAATTCCTACCAATAAAAATAAGGTGAAGATTAATTTATCTAACAATATCACATACATAAAAGCAAGAAATGACAATTTACCCATAGAGAGGTGTAAATAAACTACATATTTTTTCTTTTTTGTTATGGATGTTTTCCTATTTTTAAAGTATGCATAATCTCAACATTTGAAAAGTGTACTTTTTTAAAATTTTTTTTAATTGAATCACCATGTGGAAAGTTACAAAGCTTTCCGGCTTAAATCTCAGTTACACAATGCTCAAACACCCATCCCTTCACCAGTGCACATATTCCACCACCAAGAACCACAGTAAACCTCCCCCCTTACCCCCACCCCCAGCCCCCCACCCTGATAAATTAGCTGATAAATTTCACCTTAATTTCTTTTTACTTTAATTACATTCAATATTTCAACAAAGAACTCACTATTATTGTTTGGAGTTCCCGCCACCAAAGCCGGACCTGCTGGAAAGGAAGCATTTGATAATTTGTTTTCCATTGCTGAGAATGAAGAGATATGAGGTCGAGTGGCCACACTAGCGGCCATACGGTTTTGGATTTCTGTATTTTAGTATTTTAGTAACTAAGTCCAGAGGAATTTCTGCCAGAAGTTGCATCATTGCTAGCTCGTACCTCTCTGCTACTTTATATTCCCTGTATGAGTGCAATCTTTCTATGTCTGTCTCTTTCTTTCTGACTCATTTCACTCAACATGATACTTTCCATGTTGATCCACTTATATGCAAATTTCATGACTTCATCTTTTCTAACAGCTGCATAGTATTCCATTGTGTAGATGTACCAAATTTCTTTAACCAATCATCTGTTTTTGGGCACTCCGTTTTTTTCCAGATTGTGGCTATTGTAAACAGTGTTGCAATGAACATAGAAATGCAAATGTCATTTCTACTATACCTTTTTGCCTCTTCAGGATATATTCCCAGGAGTGGTACTGCTGGGTCATATGGGAGCTCAATTTCTAATTTTTTGAGAATCGTCCATATTGTTTCCAAAAGGACTGAAACAGTCGGCATTCCCACCAGCAGTGTAGAAGGGTCCCTTTCTCCCCACATCCTCTCCAACAGCGGTTGTTTTTGTTCTTTCAGATGTGTGCCATTCTCTATGGTGTGAGGTAGTATCTCATGGTTGTTTTGATCTGCATCTCCCTGATGATTAGTGATGTCGAGCATTTTCTCATGTGCCTCTCAGCCATTCAAATTTCTTCTTTGGGGAAGTTTCTGTTCATTTCATCACCCCATTTTTTGATCGGGTCAGCAGTTTTCTTCTTGTGGAGTTCAACCAGTGCCTTGTATATCCTTGATATCAACCCCTTATCGGATGGGTATTGGGTAAATATCCTTTCCCATTCTGCAGGCTGTCTTTGTACTTTGGTCACTATATCTTTTGAGGTGGAGAAGCGTCTTAGTTTAAGGTAGACCCATTTATTTATCTCTGTTTTCACTTGCTTGGCGAATGGTGTGTCAGCTTTGAAGATACCGTTGGCTACAATGTTGTGGAGGGTTTCGCCAACCTTGTCTTCAATGCACCTTATGGATTCTGGTCTGATGTTGAGGTTTTTAATCCATTTTAATCTGACTTTTGTACATGGTAATAGGTGAAGATCTGGGTCCATTTTTTGCATATAGCTGTCCAGTTTTGCCAGCACAATTTGTTAAGCATGCTTTCCTTGTTCCACTTCACATTTCTTACTCCCTTATCAAAGATTAGATGATCATATATTTGGAGTAGTGTGTCAGGATATTCAACCCTGTTCCATTGGTCTGCAGCTCTGCCTTTGTTCCAGTACCATGCTGTTTTAATTACTACCATTTTATAGTAGAGTTTGAAGTTGGGGAGGTTAATTCCTCCCATTTTCTTTTCCCCAAGACTTGCTTTAGCTATTCATGGGGGCTTATTGTTCCATATGAATTTCAGGAGTGCTTGCTCCATTTTGAAAAGTGTACTTTAGGAAGCAAAAGGCTACCATAACAGTAAACCAGGTGGATCTAGCAGTGTGAAGACTCTGAATGAGAATCTCTAAAATTAAGGTGTCAACCTATCATCAGAATTGATGCTCTATATATGAGAACCTTCTTTCATAAACCAGATATGTTCTTCTCTTTTTCCTCATGGGTATGGAGAAGATTAGAAGACATGTACAGTTTTATAATAAACAGATCTTAGCAAATAATGATGTCATTATCTCACCAACATTCCTTTTAATTGGATAAGAAGTAAAATCCAGGTAAAGTTTTATATGCTGTTAAAACAAAAAAGTAAAGATGAAGATCCTCTCGTGGCTGCTGCTGCTGGACACCTGTGTGCGTTCGGTAGCCCTGAGCTGCCTCCCCGCCTTCCCACCTCCCCAGGGCCCCCCAATAGAGACACAGAGAGACAGGGAAATGGGGAGGCTAGAGACCACAGTCAGATGGTGAAAATGGCCCCCTTAATGCAGAGTTGCTAGCATACTTATAGAACATCTGAAGGGGGGTTGAGGTAAGCACAGGTGTGGTGGTTATTTACATAGATAAACATTTGGCAGAGGAAATTCTTTTAGGGAGATCAACTCAAGGAGACACTCTGTCTCCCAAAGACAACTGCATTGCTTTTATGTTTCCCTCTAATTGTATTAAGTTATGGATAAACACAGTAAGAGACAAAGATCCAACACTTAGTTCTCTGGGCTGAGAGCAAACAAGGCTTTAAACACTTGGTTGTCTGGGCTCTGAGAGCAAGCAAGGCTTTCACCATAAATCCCCGACTAAGTTCTCAGGCCAGTTCAGCTAGTCCTTCCCAGGGGGGTCCTGTCTCTAAAGTTGTAACAGTTTGCATGAAAACCATGCATTTATGCTTTCTAGAATGACCCATTTTGCTGCCGGGTAGTTTTGCCACTCGCCCCGGGTCCATCCCAGTCCCACAGCGGGACCTCCCCTTTGGGGTGTCAGGAACTACAGAAACTGAAGCCTGAGTTATGTAGTTATGATCAAGTAATTATGCCCAGGGGCAGATATATTTCAGAGTCAATCAACTCCCAACTATTAGGAGCACAGCATTAATGGTCTTTCTGTGTTTAACCAAAGAACATTGCTCTATGGTAACATATAAAAAGGCTATAGGGGAAACAGAAAAGCAAGTACAAATATACAGCACTTCAAATACAAAGCAGTATCAATACGAGTTCAGAATTACCAGAAAGTTTTGTTTTACAAGCAATCGAGATTAACATGGGGGACTGTGACAATGAGAGGAAAAGATTACAAATAAACTTTAACTAAATTAGGGATGCTAGCAAGGGTAATATAAGTCCTCTAGGAGGAGGAAAGGAGACAATACGCTGATAAAACCTCAAGCATTTAGGGTTGATATCCAACAATATGCAAGCACTTTGCCAGTTCTAGAAGGGGTTGGAAAGTACTTGGTTCACCATCATGTTCTTCAGGCTCACTCTTGTCTCATTAATGCTTCCTGATATGATCACATCATGTAGCGACCCCCTGGACATTTTTAACACCCCCAATCATGACATCACCCTATCACATCCAGGACCATAGGATAAAACAGCAATTTTCCAAACTACCAAATATTTTTTAGCTTAAACACCATTCCCTAAGATTTTTGACGTTTGGGAAAAAATCTGATAAATAAATGTTTTAGTATATAATTGAAATACATGTATTTCAACTAATATATGCTAAATAACTTATTTCTAATAAAACAAGCCTACTGTTATTCAGAAATAACCATTGCTACTTTTGATGCACCCATGTAGCAATACCCTTAAAGTGAATCACTAACTCAGTTGGTTGAGACTCACTGGGAAGGAACCCTAGGTTCCCTGAACACTGCTTCAGAGATCCCCAAAAAGTCAAGCTTGCTAAGTGCATATTTTGGATGCAGACTGTTCAGGTTTGATGTCTGGCACTGCATGGAACCTTGAGTATCCTTAAGGAACAATCTCTAAGCACAAAGCCAAGATATCCCCCTGCCCCTTCCCTGCCCAGCTACCATCAGGTATAGCCTCTGAACAAAATAATGAAAAAAAAAATTAAATCAAGGTTATTTTTTGACTTCACAGCAATTATTTATTGTCCAAATGAAGCCTGAATGGAAGAAACAGATAAAGTGCACATATGAACCCTGCTGATGTGAATTGCAGACCTCTCGTAGTACACTTGGTTTCTCGGCACCAGCTAGCACTCACTGGAGAGCATAGAAATTACAAGTTGGCAACGATGCAACTTCTGGCAGATATCTCTCTGGACTTAGTTACTAAAATACTAAATTACAGAAACCCAAAGCTGAGAGGCCGCTAAGTGTGGTCACTCGACCTCATACCTCTTCATCCTCAGCAATGGAAAACAAATTATCTAATGCTACCTTTTCAGCAGGTCTGACTTTAGGGGAGAGACTCTCCAAACAATAATTGTGAGTTTTGTTGAAATATTGTATGCAATCAAAGTGAAAGTAAAGTGAAATTTATTAGTTACACAGGCGGGGGGGGGGCTAAGGGTGGGGAGGCTAGGGGCGTGGGGGGGTTAGGGGTGTGGGGGGCGGGGTGGGTGGAGCTATACTGGGATTCTTGGTGGTGGAATATGAGCACTGGTGAAAGGATGGGTATTCGAGCATTGTATAACTGAGATTTAAACCTGAAAACTTTGTAACTTTCCACATGGTGACTCAATAAAAAATTTTTTAAAAAAAAGAAACCCAGAGAAGAATAAAATAAAATATTAACGAGAACAAACTTCAAAGAGAGGTACACAGTAATACAATAAACAAAATATTATAATTAAAAAAAAGAAATTCCACAAGGAGATAGGCCTATAGCCAAAAGCTCTGATCATTCCTTCTGGAAGAGTTTCTCTCTATTTTTCTGCCTTATAGGATTAAGTATATTGTCTAAAATATTTCCTAAGGAACCTCAGCCCTGGTGTTCTCATAATGACCCTAACATACCTGGATCTTTGCTTTATCCCCATTTTGGATTTTGCATAATGGGGAAGTCAAATTATTCAAGACCACTATTGTCGTCTTCTCTCCATCTTCACAAATCCTTAACCAGCACAGAAAGATTATGGTGTTTCTTTAAAAAGTATTTCAATTTCATAGTACTCTTATTCTCCTTTTATATCATTTGACTTAAATTAAAAAATCTATTATTTGAGTTAGACAGGCCTGGTTTTTGTTAGAAGAACTCTCCTTGGAATTTAGAAAACCTTACAGTGCTGGGAAAAAATCTTACTCTGAGGACAGTTAGAATACATAATACTTGAAATGAATTGAACCATGTCCTCTTTGTACGAAGTCTACATAAAGCAACTAAGTCAACAATTTCCCCAATAACCATTATTTAGATACTTAAGATATAGCAAAATATATTTGCGTAATATTATATCAATCTCAAGATATATTTCCTAATTTTTAAATGTTATATTCAATAAGTTATGAAAATAACAAATAGATATAAAATTTAAAAATTCTCAGCTATCTGATGCTCAAAACTAAAAAGACTATGAAGTTTAATAGTTGACTGCACATTTTTGATAAGAATTATGTTTGGCTTGTTAATGACAAACACAGAAATTAGCGAATATAAAAAATGAGAGTTTTTTTTTTCTTTCAGGTTACCAAAAGAAGGAGGTTGGCAGTCCAGGAGTATATGCCATCCGGGACTCAAGCTACTCTGTCTTTCTGTTCTTCCATACCAAATGTATTTCTTTTATTCTCACAAGCATGCTATTTTCCAAAATACAACTGGAAATGCAGCCAATACATCTGCATTTCAGGCAAGAAGCCAGAAGAGGGAAGAGAAGGGCAAAATTTGTTTGCCAGAAGTGTAGTCAATGATTTCTCCATATACTTCAATCATACTTATTCCAAGGTAAGAAAAAAATTGTTTTTCATCTGAAACTGTAGCACTGCACTGTAGCGCTGGCTACCCGTTGTTCATTGATTGCTCGGGCACCAGTAACATCTCCATTGTGAGACTTGTTGTTACTGTTTTTGGCATATCAAATACGCCACAGGTAGCTTGCCAGGCTCTGCCATGCAGGCAGGATACTCTTGATAGCTTGCTGGGCTCTCTGAGAGGGATCAAACCCTGGTCAGCTGCGTGCAAGGCAAACGCCTTACCCGCTGTGCTATCACACCAGTCCCATCTGAAACAATGATCTCAAATACTTTCAGTTTGGAAAGGAGAATAGACACTGGTTAATCCTGAACTGTTTCTGACATACCTATCTCTACCAAATTTTCTCACAGCTGCTGACTGATCATCTCCCACAACAGATAAATATGCCACAAACCCAAAGAACAAATAATATTTCTCTTGTATATTTGCGACTTAGAAACCTGAAGACAAACAACAAATTTTTACCCAACTTTCTAATGCTGCCATTATCATTTCATTGTATTGTATTTGGACTTCATCTGGGTTACTTTTGAATCATGTTCACCTCCCTCTACAAATTTTTAATCTTAAGTAAGAAATATCACAGTTGAACATGGGACATTATACTCAAGGTGTTGTACCAGATCTAAGTAAGTGATTAAATAGAGCATATATTTGTGTATAATGAGATCAGTGAGTTTATATTAAGATCACTGCATCACTGTATCACTGTAGTTTTCCAGGCTCTATCGTGAGGGTGAGATACTCACAGTAGCTTGCCGGGCTCTCCGAGAGGGATGGAGGAATCGAACCCTGGTCAGCCATGTGCAAGGCAAATGCCCTACTCACTGTACTATCTTTCCAGTCCTTATATTAAGATAGTAATATTAACTCAGAAGAGTTTCCATAAAATTGAAAATTCTGTAAACCATTGATTCGTCTTTGCATTCTAATATAAATTAAACCATAGTCATTAAATCTACTATAATTAAGAACTAGCTAAAAACGCAAAGAAATGCACAAATAAACCAGCTATAGTGCAGTTATATTATTGGGAGTACAATCCTGATATATTTATTCCAATTACATGAATAGTAATGCAAGAAAAATACTTATTCAGATAATCATATTACTTCCTTCTTTGTCTTGGTATCCCCATGAAAGCTTGGATAAAACCCTTGTTTTGCCATATGTTGCCTGGAGTTTGAACAGTATGCTTATTTCTATCTGATGTGGAAATGGCACTCAAGAGGAACTAAATGTCTTTGACTTAAATGACTGAGTGAGAATTTGGAGGGAAAGTGTCCCCAGATGCAGATGGAAGAGGCACATCCATGCAGTTCAGTTGTAATTGCTGGAAGGCTGGTTTTGCTGAACGACAAAGATGCCGACAATAGATTCCAACATAAAAAGCATGGATACTGAGACTACCAACATTTAGGTTACACTGAGAAAACGGAGTTGGATAATATTCATTGCCATAATACTGCTGTAGGTCTCTCTCTTTCCAGAAAAATCCAGCATATTCTGTAAACTCACATCAACAGAAAGCATAGCAAGTCCAATAGTTTTTAGACCACCTGAGATCTTCCAGCCATCTGAGAGAAGGTTGGTGTTGATTAATCAAATTCAAGCGTAATATAAGATGTTCTTTAAGTTAGTCAGAGACCAAGAAAAAGGTCTTTCTTCTTGGGACAGACACCACAAATCTGTTTAAGATGCTATACATTTAGTTGTTTAATAGTCTGAAGACATTTGAGTATTCTTTAAAAGGAAATTTTTCTTTTTCCACTACCACACCCAATATGACATAATATTGGCTTCCCTGGTAATATCGTTCACCTCACACCTGATTAATTTCTTATATTGATTCCAAACTATTCTTTTCTAGACAGACAACATGAAAAGCTTCTATGAGTCCAACTCTACACAGAGCACTTATATCATTAAAATATATAATACCAACATTCAAAATTTAGAGGCAGTGACAACATGAGAAAATATCGTTTTAATATGATGATATTATATCAATTTGATATCGTAAAACTAGTTTAAGCAAGAAAAACTTTGTGGGGTGAGAGGAAGACAAAAATGACTGGCAGAAAATTGAAGCAACTGGTTTTTGCAACAAACTGTTGGAAAAGGTATTGAAGCAGCATGTGGTTTTCATTTTTTTTTCTGTTTTGCCAGAGTTCATGGGCTTCTTCTCTTCCCAAGATATTAAGAGCAATCCCTCTACACTATACTACATCTACATTTCACATTCTATGGATCCTAGTGCCATTTTCCCCTTCAAACAGAATGTTTTTTTCACAAGAGATTACAGCAAGAAGTTGCTAACCAACTTAAGTTACATGCCCTAACTACCTTCCACACGGAGAAACAGCTTGGACAGTTCTGCTGCACCACTCTGCAGCTCCTAACAGGGAAGAACAGTTTCACTAACAGAAGAAGCAGATGACTTGACAGAGCAAACAAAAGGTTTTTACACATGGAATAACATTGAGAAAGAATTTTTTGAGTTAGAAGCACAATATGAAAAGAAAAAAAAAGTACAGAATAGGGGCTTGGGAGATAGTACAGAAGGTAGGGCACTTGCCTTGCATGCAGCAGACCTGGGTTCAATCCCGGGCATCCCACAGGGTTCACGGAGCACTACCAGGAAAAATTCCTGAGCAAAAAGCCAGGAGTAAGCCCTGATCATTGCCAAGTGTGGCTCAAACACAAACAAAACTGTACAGACTAGCACATATGCTGCCCAAGCCCATGTGCTTCTTGCACCAAACACATGTCGTGCCTGAGCACATGTGTTGTTGGCATCTCCCCTCTTAATATGTTGTGTACTTTTCTGCTTTCAAGTCTAATGCTGGGGTATGTAGGGGCTTTCGCCACCCTTGGATAACCCTGAATTATTTCTTGAGCAAGATACCCTCTGCTTTCTCTTCCTCCTTCCCTTCAAAACCTCCAAGTAAAAATTGTGTAATTAAAAAAAAAGTACAGAGTATATGAACCCTGGAATCAGTGTGACAGGATTCCTACAACTAATGTGGTTTCTTTAACTCTTAAGCATCCTTTTTCTCTACTATAAAATGAAGAAAGTAGTCTTATCTGATATAAGGTGGTTTGACATTTAAATTAGGTAACCGCCCCCCCCCACACACACACACAAAGAAACACACCTTGGTTCTTAGATTACACTGCATATGTACTTGCTAAGTTTCTACCATCATCATTCTTTAATTGCTATTATGACTACAATTTTAAGAAAGTAGCTAAAGGCAGTGAAGGGAAATAGTGTGGGAAAAGGAGGCAAGAATTTAGAATAGACTTGATATTTTGGGTGCTCTAAGTGTAAGGGACACTATCTAACTCTGTATACTGCAATGTAGAGAACACTTGAGATATTGTTAGCACAGGGAAAATCCTAAGAAAAGACTGCAAGATCTTGCTATAGAGTCCAACAGCCACTTTAGAATCTGTTGCTTTGGGGAGGTATTCTGCACACTCCCTAGCACTCATCCAAATCCATAATCCTCATTGTGTTTTGCCTCAGCAGTGAAGAGATAGATTTTTCCATGCCATTAAAAAAAAAAGAAAAAATAAACTTTCCTGCCTCTTCCCCCTACCCACCTGTCAGCATTTAGAATAAAGTCAGTGGTCATTGTTGATACTCTCTACTTAAATACGACGTAGAAGTTTTATGGCACTCTTCCTCCTCAGAGTTCTGCACTGGTCCAATGACAGCAGTTTTGTCCGCTCCTAAAGAGACCTGAAATCACCCATGTGATATCACATAATGATGATGACTACTTTAACAATACTCTTGACTCCCCAGAAAGGTGAAACTAAAGTTACCGTATCAGGATAGCCTGAACTTGTACCTCTGCTTAAACCGTGAGCCTCCCAGCTCTGCTTCCCCCACCTCACAAACAGATCCACTGGGTTTCCTTTATGCGTCTGGGTCTATTTGGGGAACTCCCTGGAAGAAAACTGCTGACCATGTAACCTTGAGTCATTTTCACAATTCACAGCTTTATGTTTTGCCCTGTTTCAGGGATTTCTAAATTCACCCAGAACAAGAATTTATGGGAAGTTATAGATTTTCACCAAGGAGTGGGTGGGAGGATGCATACACAAAATATCACTCACTATTTTACAGATTCAGAGAGCTCCCTGAAAACCAGCTATGGTACTCAGTTTTAAGAGTATTCACTTTGACAATTTAAGATAGGGGGTGAAAATTACAAGACACCAAAATGCCAGAAGGGAAAAGTAAACAGTCACTGTTTGTTTCTCTTCTCAGAGCCTCATTAATTTTGTATTCTATCTGCTGTTTCTGTTTCCTTTCTTTATTTGTTTATTTATCTCACTTTCCTTCCCTTGTTGTTGTTGTAAAGACCAGAGATTGTACACTTGGTTATGGTTCAGGGGACCCCTGGAAGTGCTTCAGAGACGCAGTTAGACACATTTGGATTGGTGCAGATAAACTAAGGATCTCATACTTTCAAGGTAGGTACTTGCCACTGAGTAATTCCAGAGCCTCCTGATTTTTTTTTAAATTTCCTGAGTTGTTTAATCAGCCACAATTTTAATGGATATGTTTAATATGCCTCATCAGAGCACACTTACTCACCTCTCAGTGCTCCAGGAACAAACTCTTTGACATTTCCCATAGGTTCTTTGTCCTCTGACTTAACATTGTGTTTCAGTAATAAGAATAACCACCAGGAAACTGGAATGAAAGAGACAAGTGAGGCCTGTAGTTTCCTTTCTCCACTCTCCCCTTATCCTCTAATGACAGAGAACAGTTCTTGTCATGTGAACTTTCTCACAAGACACTCGCTCTTCGCATTCTGGAAAATAGAGTTATCCTCCTTACCCCTTTAGCCTAAGGGTGAAAAAATTCACTAATTTTAAATTTCCCAATTACTAACCTAACCTCTCTTATTTCTCCAAACCCTAGCTTTATAAGCAGTTCTTTCCTTAAAGTTTCCTTCATTTACATAGTACCAATTGTTTTAAATACTGCTTTGCTATATAACAATTAGGCAAAATTAATTTTGTATTAATTTTTTATTCTATATGAATACTACATGAAATATCACAGTATTTTATTTGTGAGCTTGAAAGAAGAGTAAGGCTAAGAAAGAGATGATAACTATTAAAGTGAGTCTTTTATTTTATTTTCTGAGCTAGAGACTTAAAGTTTAGACACCACATCAGTGAAAGTTTCCTTTTCCATCACTTAATGTATCCATCCACTGAAGAATCGTTTATAATTACATGTAACAATTGAACACTAATCCTGAGGCAAGTGACAGGCCTTTACTAATAAATACACACCAAATATTCTGACAAAGTTGACAAACAGATTTTAGAAAATAAAATACCCAATGATATTTTATTGTTTTATAACATTTTATTGATTTATTAACTCCAAATAAAATACTTATGTTTAATATTTTGAGTTGAATAAAATATAGTAAAGTTATTAAAAATAATTTTATGTGCAACAGCCTGAATTCCATTTCTGCTATCACAGGATCCCAGAGCACAGCTAGGGTGGCTCTGGTGGGTCCAAATCATCACCAATTTGAGTATCTCACGCTGCCAATCCAAGCTTCACCAGGAATGGCCTCTTGGGACCCCAAAGATCATTCAGAGAGGCCCCTATGAAAACTAATTGTATTTGTTTAACTTTTTTGACAAGGTTACTAGAAAATTTGATATGGCACTTGCTATACACACTATTTCTATTGGAAAGCACTGTTTTACGATTACCACCTATTTATATTTGTCTCACTTTAGAATTGGAATTGCATGGACTTCTGGCCTTGACATTTGGTAATGCATCAAAATGTCTTTCCATAGTTCCCTCTTACATATTCACAACCCTACTGAATCTCCTTGTAGAAATTTCTTCTGCCAGTCTTTTGCTGTCATCTATTTTCATTTAACTTCACGGTTTTAGCAGAGAACATGGTCCACGAGAAAACACAGAGTTCGAAAAGTGTAATGACACCCAGAGTTTAACCACTGCTGTCACTAACGCATGCTCTGCTTCTAATTTGCATTTTCCATGTCCTTTGTATCACTGGGGATGTGAGAAGTGCTGACCTACTCAATGTATGGGTAGCTTGTGGAGGTGGTAAGGATTTGCATATTTGCACAGGCATTGCGCTGGAAGGGGTAAAGGGCCATATGCAACAGTGATATACTCACAAGTTAAGTTCTTTCAAAAATATCTTTTAATTTAAAACAACATACTGCTTTAAAATTCTTTATATATTCAGAACTTTATTCATCTATCTTGAAAACAAAACTGAGCATCAAGCCATTTTTACATATGGCATGGCAGTTATCATGGTGCTAGAAATATTAAGCTTAACATGTGGCCTCGTTAAAACTGTGCCATATGAGGAAACATGAACTTTAAGGCATAGTCTGGCCTATCTACTGGGGTAGTGGGCAGGATAAATCTGTAAAAATACTACATAGACACGTGTGCACGTACACAATCTATTTTTATGAGGATAGAAAGATTTTCTCTTGGCTCCAGTAAATTAAGCAGAACCCTCAGTGGAGAATAACAAAAACCCAAATCAAATAGACCTCTGGTGTAAAGGGAGCTTATTAGAATAAAATAGATGGTCCAGCTAAAAGATTGTTCATATAAAGTCTGTTTCTTGATGTCTCTCAGTTCTTTCTTTGGTGTTAACTTGGTTTTGATTCAGAAAACCTCTTTCTGTGTGTGTCGGCAAGACATTGACAAGCCAGTCAAAGCACAAAGTAGTCTATAGTCTTGTCTGTTCTCCCAGAAAGAAACCGCCTCTGCTGCCAAAGTTCAAATAGAATTCCAGGCCAGGCATTCACCAGGTAGAGCCCAAATCCTGGCCCTATCAGGCCCTGAATGGTCAGTCTGTGTTCATTAAACTGTCTCAGTAAAAGTGGAGAAATACCTAGATTTGAGGATCTAGAAGTAACATTTCCCAAAATAATAGGGGGTGTGTTTTCAGAGTAAAGGATACTTGACATACAGGAAAACATGTGAATAAAATAAATAATGTCACTTTTTCTAACACAATTTGCTTATATCATAGAGTGAAGAAGTAATTCAGAATATTTTAGTCACTATGATTGGGGGAGAAAAGATGTGGTTTTCACCAGAGAAACTTTGAGCAATCATTTTATTCCTTTAATCATTAAACTTAGTTTTAATTCTAAATAAGGAGGAAAGAAAGGGATGTGCACTTTAAATTTAAATGTATCCTAAGATACCAAGCTGAGTATCTGTAGAGATATTTAAACTTATCAAATATTTTTTAGATTCCACTCAGTTATGTCACTCAAGCATATGTTAAATAAATTCTCTAATTTTGTCCAGTAGCATGTAAGGAGTCATAGATTAAAAATGTTGACTATGTCAATCAACAAGTAGGTCCTTAATGTTTGCTATCTGACAGGCATGAGATACATTCTCATGCACATGCAGATGCTAAAGTTTAGGAGATTCTAAAAATGTCTGATCTGATTTGTATTTTTAGGGGCTCATCAGTAAACTGCAGAGGTAAAACTATATAGCGCATGAAGCATAATTGGGCAATATTGATCACTAGCAAAACAATGGACTGAATGTGTTAGCTGCAGACCCAATGCTGCTGAAAAGCAAGAAAAAAATTGTAACTATACAATAACAATTGTAACTTGAGAGTAAAGAATCACCCACTTTGGGGCTGGGATGTGATTCAAGAGTTTCTGGCTTCTAGCCCAGGCGTTGCATGCCCCACTTGTTATCAACATTGTGTAACACCCATGACAATTGTTTTAAAGGATAGATAAGCCACTTTCACACATACAAACTTGATCAGAAAAGAGTAAATAATGAAGAAAAGTGGCATTACTAAATTCTAACTTCATATCATTTACCAATGTATTTTAAAACTTTTGTAAGAAATGCATAAACAATCATGTTTAAAGCTCCCTTTGTTTTTGCTTGTTTGTTGGGGGATGGGTGATGGGGATCATCATAAATGATGCTCAGGAGACCTGAGGTCCTCTTTAGCTAACCCAGTTATTTTGTTCAATGCAAGGACTGAAGGATGTTTTGTTACTCTGGCCAGGTGGTGCTGGGAATTACTTGGGTCACTCTCATGGTATCCAGGGGACCTCCAGGGTGGTGATTTTTGTTTCAAAGTTATTCCTTCCAAATGATACAACCTTTCAAAAACATCTTATATCTTAAATCTTAGGTGTAATTTTTGAAGAAGCTAGGAGTCAAGGAAAAAGAAAGCAAAACATTACTTCCAGCAGATAATAAAAGAGCTTAATCCATATTTCAAAAAATAGCTCTTTAGTCCAGTCACCAATTTTTATTTGAAAACAAAAACAAAAGTTTCAGTCCTCTGCAAGACCTGGCCTAGGCACAGATCAGAAAATGGTTGTGTTGCACAAAAAAGTAAGATAAAGTCTTCCTTTTTACAGTAGTAAAAATTTGCTGGGTGTTTGTATTTGTCACCTCCTTCACTGGCTGGAGCTCAGGGTTGTTAGGAAATCTCACAAACCAGCTCATTTATCTCAGGTCTCTGGAGTTTCAGAAGGCCTGCACTGTTGGTGAATTGTGTAGGAGGTGATTTGTGTATGAGTCTCTGTTCTCACCAGTGATTGGTAGTTTACAAGTCCCAGTGGGATATAAATAATATGTAAAATTTTTAAAGGTAAATGGCTAACCAAGCAAAATTGAAATACTGCTTTATAGACAATTGTGAAAAATCACGTCAAGGGTTACATTTTATCCTTATCTAGATTTCTGCCCGATTGTTGAGGATTAAAAGAACTCTTGGAAGATTCTCACAAATACATCATAATTTAAATAAATTTATTTTTAACACAGTTTTAAATTTTTATGAAGTACTTTCAAATGCATTAATTCAAAGTTTCTTTTTCCATGTTAGCCAGAAACATAACTCTTGGTTATTTTTAACCTTTGTTGGAACTTTTCAAATGTCCTTTTCCAACTTATTATATCAATTATAAATAAATGTTGCTCAAGGTTAAAACAATTTTATGCTGACAGAAATTAGATATCTGATTTATTGAATATAGAACCTACCACAATACAGTGTAACAGCTTACATTTATATCTATTTAAAGCAATACTAAGTGACTAGTAATATCATATGATTTATATTTTCATGTGTATAATGAAAAATCTACAATTTTATATACTAAAGTTGAAGTATGGGTTACAGAATACAAATATTCTCAGTAGAAAAATTTTTATACTAATAAAATAAATATTTCTGTCTTATTTTTAGTTATAAGATGTACATTAGATTTTTAATCCAATCTCTAACTCCCACAATTGATAAAGTTACACCTTAATAAGTAGTTCAAGAAATTCAATTATTACTTTTTGAGTTCTGTGCTGTATTCTAATAAACGGAGACGTAAGCTTTAGGTACTACCTGACCTAGTCTGATTCCTTTCTATTTCTTCTTTTCATGATGCTACAGATAACATGAGGGGATGTTCTGTTGGTTTTACAAATGCTAGATTCCAACATTCGGGTTGAAAAATGAGGATGGTTCTTTAGAATAGTAATTGTTCGAATCCTTCTTTTACATGTTAGAGTTTCTCAAATATGTTAAGACAGAATTAGCCAAGAATCAACTAGTCTGATGTCAAATCCATTCTCATATTTTAACAAAAGAACACCATAGGGCCAGGGAGATCATTCAGAGGGCTCATGCCTACGCTTTGCATGAGGCACCCTTGGTCTTCCAAGCCCAGGAATAGCCAATGAACACCTACAGGTGTGACAGCAGAAAACACAGATCAAAGTAGAGGATCATCACGAAAAATAATTTGAGATCTGTATGTATATGTGTGTGTCACATTCTCTCTTGCTTTCTAGCTCATATTTCCTAAATAACACTAATTATTTACTTCGAAATAATAATTTGAAAGACTTGTGTACTTATTATTTCTCACTTTTTTAAAAATAGTTTAAAATTATGGTGTGTAGTGTTGATTGTCTTACCAATACTATGGCATTTTTTTAGCATAATTATGTTCATTTGTTTATGTATTGTAGCGTATGGTCCCTTGGGGCCCCTCTAGGTATGATACCTGAGCACAGAGTGAGGAGCTAACTCTGAGCATAGCCAGATATGGCCCCTCCCCATCAAAAAAAAAATAGACCTGCAGTTAACTAAATGGTAATGACATCAAGGTATTTTTTTCAATTCTGCCATATGTATTGTCTATGGTAGCTTTTGTAACACAACATCAAAATTGAGAAAAAGTAATAACAGAGATATGGTCTGACAAGCCTAAATCATTTATGATCAAGCCTTTTTGAATAAATAAAATATTGACTACTTCTTTTAAAGAATAAGTATAGTAAGATATAGATTGGTCAAATATGAATATAATATCTACAAAATTATAAAAATTGCTCAGTTTTATAAAACTTGACTTAATAGTTTATTCCAACATAATTCACCATCAGTTTAGTGCTAAAGAGCTATAACAAAAATAATAATAATAATAATAATAATAATCACTGTATCATTGCCATCCTGTTGTTCGTCGATTTACTCGAGTGGGCACCAGTAAGTCTCTATTCCTCTCAGACCTGAGATTTTAGCAGCCTCTTCTTACTCGTTTTTCCCAACGATTGGAGACTATTTCCAGGGTCAGAGGAATGAGACCTATCATTACTGATTTTGGCATATTGAATACGCCTCAGGTAGCTTGTCAGCCTCTGCCGTGCGGGCGGGATACTCTCGGTAGCTTGCCAGGATCTCCGAGAGGTATGTATATATCTGTTACTATATTTAGCATATGAATACGCCACGGAGAGCTTGCCAGGATCTCCCGTGCAGTCAATAAACTCTCTGTAGCTTATCAGGTTCTCCAAGAAGGAGAACTAGGCTATTAAATTATTATTGTTATTATTATTATCATTATTAATAGCAAAGTAAAAGACCTGTGAATAAGACTGCTTTAGAAATGGTTTGGTGGGTCACTACATTATGTGAGTGCTATATAAACTAAGAGTGTAAGAAAACAAGAAGACACAGAATGGAGAGGAAGACACAGAAGAAGAAGACACAGAAGGAAGACACAAAAGTGAGGGAGAAGACACAGAATCAGGGAGAAGACGCAGAAGTGAGAGAGAAGGTACAGAAGTGGAGAGAAGACACAGAAGCAAGAAGGCTCTGGAGAGAGAGATCAGAAGAAGAGAGATGGGAACATAGAACCAGAGAAGAGATGACAGAGACAGAGATAGGTCGTAAGAGACCAGAGGAGAGATTACAGAGACAGAGACAGAGACAGAGATAGACAGACAGAAGAGAGCACAGAGGCACACACAGAAGCAGAGCACAAGGGGGAGCTATCCCGATCTGGTCCATATACAGCGGCTCAAGAGCACCAAACTCGAGTGGCGACAGAGAGAGAAAGAGAGAGCACTGCCCCAAGAGTCCTCGAACAACACACATCACATCACCCCCCTCTGCGTGCATGCATCTGTATTTTTTACCACTTCTGGGAATATATCCTGGAGAGACAAAAATGTATAGTTGAAATGACATCTGCACCCATATGTTCATTGCAGCACTGTTTACAATAGCCAGAATCTGGGAAAAACCTGAGTGCCTAAGAACAGATGACTGGTTAAAGAAACTTTGGTACATCTACACAATGGAATACTATTCAGCTGTTAGAAAGGATGAATCGAGCATTGTATAACTGAGATTTAAACCTGAAAACTTTGTAACTTTCCACAATAAAAAAACTGATCAAAAAAAATTAAATAAATAAATAAAAAAACCCTCAAGATTAAGACAAAACAAGTTTAGATATGAGGGCAGCAAACATGGGTCCTGGAAAGAAGCGAATTAAAAAGTTTAAGATTTTTTTTCACATTTTCAACTTATTGTTTTATTTTTATTTTTTATTAGTGAATCACCATGAAATAAAGTTACAGACTTACGGAAAAAAAAAAGAAAGGATGAAGTCATGAACTTAATATTTAAGTGGATCTACCTGGAGAGTAGTGTAAACAATTACAAAGGTGTGCAAGCGGGAGGGGGAAACAATATGCGTTGTTGTTCTGTTGTTCTTGGGCACTCGGGGCAGTTCTCTCTCGCACATGCCACTCAAGTTCAGTGTTCTCAAGCCACTTTGTAAGGACCAGATCAGATGGCTCCTCCTTGAGCTCTGCTTCTGTGTGTGCCGCTGTGCTCTCTTCTGTCTGTCTCTCTGTCTCTGTCTCTGTAGTCTCTCCTCTGTTCTCTCCCAACCTCTCTCTGTCTCTGCTTCTATGTCTTCTCTGTTCTTCTCCTGTGTCCTCTCGTGTGTCTCCTTCTCTGTCTCTCCTGTCTTCTGTCTTCTCTGCCTTCTTCTGTCTTCCCCCTTCTTCTGTCTTCTACTCCTGTCTCCTTTGTCTTCTTCTCTCTCCCCCCCCCCCGTCTTCCCCCACAATCTTAGTTTATGTAGCAAATTACATAGGGCAGTAATACAAAGGTGGGTTGGACATTAACAAATCAACAAAGAAAGGTAAGACCATTTCTTGAGGAGATTAACAAAATCTCATCTAAGGAGATTACTAGGAGATCCATTCAAGGGTTGGGTCCAAAAAAGGGTATGTCAGGATGTGTCCCTTTCTTCCTTCCTCGAGCTAGTAATCCACTTAAATAGTAATAGTAAATTTTATGAGCTAGTAATCCACTTAAATAGTAATAGTAAATTTTACGGTCACAACCACGATTACAAAATCCCGTTGATTGTCAAATTGCTCTAACGGTCTCAGTAACCTTTCCATTCGTCCTATCCCTGAGATTTTAGAAGTCTCTCTCCACTCGGCCTTCCCAGTGATGCCGCATTGGAGGCTCTTTCAGGGTCAAGGGAGTGAGATCCAGCTTGTTACTGGCTTTGGCATATGAATACACCATGGGAAGCTTGCAAGGCTGTCCCATGTGGGCAGGAAACTCAGTAGCTTGCTAGTTTCTCTCAGAGGGAGAAGTAGGTTGTAAGATATTAAAAGCTTCTGGAGCTTGCTTTTAAGTCTCTGGATGTTGGCTGTCTATGGAATTACATACACCTGGGTTCCTCTGCCGGTACCTTCATGCATGAGGCTTGTCCGAAGGTGTGGAGAGGGGCCTTGAGCATCACAGTGGCTAGGTTCTGGTGGTCTTTGGCTGCCAGGAGCTCTGCTCAGGGCGGGGAGGGAAGCTGGAGCCCATCCCCTCCAAGGGGCCCCGGGGAAGACAGCCAGGCATGCAGGCAAGAGACTCTTGTAAATAGTAAATTTACTTCTGATATTTCTAGCAATATCATTCCGTATAAGCACAGTAAGAGATATATCAGACTTAAAGTTTGGTTCTTCCTGAGGACATTCACTATATATTCCAGACTATAGTCCTCAGGCCAGGTTAGTCTTCCTAATCCCAGCAGAGTCCTAGTTTCATTGTTACTTTTGGATCATGACAGCATTTGTCTATAACCATGCTCTCAACTTATAGTTGAATATTGTGGCTCTTTGGCCTGGGCCATTTCGATGCCAGGGTAGCTCACAGCTTGCCCTGGGTTCATTCCGTCCCTTGTCGGGACCCTGCTTTTGGGGTGCGAGGAACTAAGGGCAACTGAGTGGAGAAAGCAGATGCCCAGGAGTAAATGTTACTGGAGTCAATCGGCTCCCAAGTTACAGAGCATAACATTAACTGTCTTCCTTTGTCCATACAGAAAGGACATTGCTTTAAGGTAAACTAAGTTCCCTGCGGCAAGTATAAAAGGACAAACCCCATGTTATCCTACAGAGTAGCATGCTAAGTGAAATGAGTCAGAAAGAGAGAGACAGACATAGATTGCACTCATCTGTGGAATATAAAGTAACAGAATGGGAGACTAGACCCAAGAATAGTAGAGATAAGTACCAGGAGGTTTGCTCCATGTCTTGGAAGCCAGCGTCACATGCTGGGGAAAGGGCAGCTCGGGTAGAGAAGGGAACACCTCGTAAAGTGTGGTTGGAGGACTTGCTCGGGATGGGAGATGCATGCTGAAAGTAGACTATGGATAGAACACTATGACCACTCAATACCTCTATTGCAAACCACAACACCCATATGGAGAGAGAGAACAAAGGGAATGCCCTGCCACAGAGGTGGGGGTGGGGTGGTAGAAGGGGTAGGGTGGTGTGAGGAATACTGGGATTATCGGAGACTGGGCACTGGTGGAGGGATGGATACCTGAGAATTCTATGAGTGAAACACAAGCATGAAATCTTGTAAGTCTGTAACTCTACCTTATGGTGATTCACTAATTAAAAAAATTAATTTCTTTAAAAACAGAGAGACACAGGGCCAGAGTAATAGTGCAGTAAGTAAGACACTGCCTTACCTATGTTCCTAGCACAACATGTGGTTCCCTGGGACCCCTCCAGGTATGATCCCTGAGCACAGAGCCAGGAGCTAATTCTATCACAGCCAAGTGTGCCCCCGCCCCCGATGCCCCCTCGAAAAAAGAAATAGAACTGTGGTTGACTAAATAGTAAATAGTAACAACATCATGGTACTTTTCAATTCTGCCAGAAATATTGCCAGTGGAAACCATAAATGAGGGAAAAGAATTCAGATAATGCCCACTAAAATAAAGACAATCTCTTACAAAGTATAGCTGTCTGTTCCCAGAAAGTTTTTAACATTTCTGAGCGTTGTCCTAAATTCTGAATCTCAGTAAACATTGTAGGTTTAAGTTAAGACAAAGTCCTTACTAACAAATTGGATCAGTTACTGGCAGATGATCATTGTATATGAAAGAAAGCAGGAGTCATTAGAACTTAGAATTAGTTGCTTCTAAAAAACAAAAGGACTAGTCTTCTAGTCAAGGGAGTTTGACTTATCAGCCCCGAAGATATTGAATAAACTCCACAGCATGTTTGCAGGAAGAACTCACATACCCATAATATAGAGGTGATGTACTGCTCTATATCCCTCCTGGAGGCGGGGGGGGGGGGTCAGGGTGGTAGATGATTCCCAGGCATCTAGTTCTCATCAGACCAAGGCCTATATAGAGCAGAGAACAGTCCATGGCCAAAAATTAATCAAAGCAGCACACAGCATATTTCCCTTTGTTATGTTTTTCTGTATTGCAAACTCAGAAAACATGAAGTATCCACAAGCCCCAAATGCAAAATCGTGTAAGGTTGGTGCTTGACCCTGTCCTACTATTTTCAGTATGAAGCATCTATCACCAAAAATTTAGGATTTATGTTCTCTTCTTTCGCCATCATTTTTAATAACCAGAAATTAGAACTCCTATGGGAAAATGTGGACCCGCTACAGACCAACTGTATAATGGAAATACACAACTTTCAGGTCCCTATTATTATCCAAAGAAATAAAGCAATTTTAAATATTACAAAAATTATATAAGTTCTGATTCAAGAAAGCAACTATTGCCTTTTTTCTGTGTCTTAAGTCCAATTATCTAATGTTCTGCATATTTTCACAAGCCCATTGCTCTCTAACTTTTGTAGAGGAACAAGGGGAGCTGAGTTTGAATGATCTAGGAAAGGTCATAGCTAATAAGTACCACTGCCAAAACCGTAGCCTGGACAAGTCTTAAAATTCAAAGCACTTGATTTCTTTTTATATCTTTTAAAAAAATATGTATAAGTTATATCAAAACAATGGTTAAAGAGTTAATTTCCCACATGGTCGATTGGTGGATAGTTGAAAATGAAGTTTGACATTTAGAGGGCATTCCTCACTGAACAGCAACATTAAGGTAGCACATATTTCAGATCTAAACTTTTAGACAGGATCCCTTTAACCACTGTCCCACCCAACCAATTTCCTGTCCTATCAGTACCACTAATTCTAAACATAAACCACTCAAGGAATTTTAACACAGTTGCCAAAGAGATCAGAGGAAGCCCTTAGAACTGGTAGCGTACTTTTATGGGTACACTGCCCTCTTCTGGCTGGAATAGAGAAATGTATTACAGAATTTTCTAATACGGCTTAATCCTATCATTTCATTTTAAAAGAACATGCAAATAAACAAATACACTGGGTTTATTGATAGATATAAAATCAATGCTGGAGCTTCTGAACTGACCCTGAAAGGAGCCTCCAATCATTGGGAAAGACGAGTAAGGAGAGGCTGCTAAAATCTCAGGGCTGGGACGAATGAAGATGTTACTGGTGCCCGCTTCGATGAACAATGGGCTGACAGTGATACAGTGATATAGTTCTCTTTTGGAGTAACATTCTCCTTTCTTAAGACTCCCTGTTTCTGCTCTCAGTATCACAGCATTTTGGGCAGCTGAAAATTGTTCAGTGCATGAGGAAGGATGTTAGCTCTAAATTCCAGTCTGGTCTACTTGGCTATTTTACTCTCTATTCACCATTGTTTTTTTCCTTCCCCATCTCATTAACTAAAATTCCTCCCAAACAGCTCTAAGATCAGTCTCTACATAGGCTTGTTCAGAAAATCAGCTACAATCTTCTTCTTGTATTGATACATTGTAGGCTTTATATTATTTGTCATCTAAAATTATGTGTGTTCTTAGATTCATTTTCTTCCAGTTGTCTATCTAAATGAGAATCTCTAAACTGCCATGCGCTTTATTTTCATTTTGTTTCAGCCCTTCAAAGAAATGGATTCTTAAAGAGGTCTTTGACTTGCACATTTTCTAATAAAGGTTATCTGGAAGGGGCTGTATGCACGCCACTGCTTTCAAATGGAATGCTGCAGATGGAAGGAGCTCGCACGGGGGAGGAGAGAAATAAGAAGTGGATCATACTGTGTCTTTCATTAGTATCTTGTAGAAAGATTATGGTTCACTGAGTTGAGAATATCACATGCATCTATTTTCCTAAATGGTGAATAAATTCAAAGCCTATGCTTAAACTAACTTCAATTCTGAAGATATAATTTGAAGCCTTGGATTACACATGGCTGCACGTACTTGTACTGCCCTGGACTGAATACATAAAACAGTAACTCATTTGTGAGAGGCAGCATGGGGCAGTGACTATAATGCTGGCCTTACAAGATAAGAAACCAGAATTCTTAAACATGCCTGCCACCTGCTGGCTTCAGGGCTGTTGGCAACTCACTTGACTCAACTTGCATTCAGCAACCCCATCTTTAAACGAGAGCAGGGGAGTAAGATGACCCAAATGAACTCCTCCAGTGCAAACAATATATGAATCTGTAAATAGCTCAAGTCTTTGCCCTGAATGAAATTTTACCAGAGGAAGACAAACCTAGATAATACCTATTGCTAATGTCTCTCAAATTTCTGAAATGAAACCAGAGTGTATGAGAAGATAATGAAATTTGTTTCAGGTTAATGCAAGTCAATTTGTACCCATTGAGTAGGTTAGTAAAATTGAGCAATTGCTTTCAGAGGGCAAACAGCCAATTCAATACCAAAACTATATAATTGAGAAGGAAAATCAGTTTTTCTCCAAGCTCCTATTTCAGAAATCAGGAGTGTAATATTATCACTTGAGGAGTTTGGTTCACTCTTGTCTGAGTCGATATTCTGTCAGGATCCCACACATTGTAGCTATATGAAAAGCCACTGACACAGAAGTGGGACTTATCAAATCAATAAAGAAATACCCGGTGAAAATCTGTTTATAAAGAGACTTTAGAATTTTTATTATAATTATTTAAAAATTATGCAGTCTCTCAATCTTCAGAGAGTCCAGGGATCACTCCCACTGTTACTTTATCAACCAGGCCAAATTTTTCAATCTAGCCATGGTGTTGCAGTTTCTGGGTCCAAGTAGTATTATGGGACAAAAAGCCTATAGCCATATAGATCAAACTTGAGGTCTCAAACACACAAAGCTGAACTATACTCCTTTGAACTTTCCCCCTGACTCCATGATTTAAGTTTTAATTGGTATTCTCTAGGAATTATGCTTATTTTTAAATGTCCCCATTTCCCATCCCTTTTATTTAATTTTTTTAATGATCACAAGTCACACAAACTTGATTGTGGTGTTTACATTCTTGATTAAGGGGCACTGAAGATTATGTACCTTTTGTTTGGGTTCCAAATAGCAGCACTGCTAGGATTGCACTTGGCACTTGTAAGACAGTACCAGGAATTGAACTCATAGCCTGATGCTTACAAAGCAGAAGCTTTGCTATTGAGCTACTCCTGAGCTTCCATGCTTCTATTTTCCTGTTAGTGTATCGGAGATAATAATAAGACCCATTCAATAGTTTATAAGAGATAATAAATGATAAAACGTGTCTGTATACTAATAACTGTCTATTAGAAAGCACTGAAGTGTCCTTTTAAACGTGATTTGAAGAACATCTAATACTCACCCAATTTAACTTTTTGAATCACCCAACTTCAATTGTACTAATATCAATGGGGACTCTGCCTTATGCCAAGCGAGTGCTCTTGTTCTTTCTGTTTTTATTATTGATGTATCATTGACTGGCAATATGGAATTTAAAGGCTTTGGTTTGTAACACTCATTACTCCTGCCCCAAATTCAACCAAAGAGATCTCTCTGCCTATTCCTCCCAGTCATCCTCCCCATTGCTTTCAGTAGCCAGATTATTTGTTCCAAGCTTGGGAGTTAGCTCTGTTTAAACATGATGCTAATTAGATTAAATCCAAATTGAAAAACAAGCAGAATACCACCTAATATAATTTACTTTTTTTCTATTTTGTGTCATGCCTGATGATGTTCAGAGATTACTCCTGGTTCCGCACTCAGTAGTCACTCCTGGCAGTGCTCAGGGGATCATATGTGATGCTGAGGAGCCAACCCAGGCTGGCTGAGTGCAATGTAAACACACTACCTGCTACACTATCGCTTCGGCCAATAATATAATTTACATTCTAAAAGTAAAATATATTACTGCCTTTTATGTGATATAAATAAATGTATCCAATATTTTAAATATAACAATTATGCTAACTTATAGATATGTGCAAGTAGGCATTTATAATCAAGTGTAATTTGCTTCATGCTTTAAATTCTGTACAGTTGTACTAGTTCCAGCATTTTTATATTTGTAGTTTAAAGGGGGATAGCTACATATAAGAGTTAGTTGTGTATAACTTTTCTGACAAAGTCCAGGAAGGCCTATTAATTTATTTTCTTTGTGCTATATACAATATACATATGTTTTCTGTAAATTAATTTCTACTTTTAATTAACTGCAATGAACATTGATTTCAATTTATAATTTTTTCTAGACTGTAGACTGTGGAAATAAAAGTTCCTCTCCCACACACAGGTAGACAGAGTTTACTTTTAAATACTCAATAGCAAAAGCACAAAATCTAATACTTTACTGTTCCAAGTGTAAAAGTCTTTCAAAAGACTTTTTCAAACTATTTTCAAGAGATCTGGACTTGGTGGAGTATGTCATTTACCACTTGAGAAATCAGGGTATTAAACCTGGGTATTCCATCTAACTACCTGTGATCAGAATCCATTGTTCCAGTAGTATAGAAAATAACAACAAGCATGACACTTTCCATTACTTCAATATCCTTCATCAATCTGACATCATTTTTTCAATCCAGCTTCTATTTTTGAGAATTATTTCTTGACCCAAAAGATCAAATATTTAATCCCTCTTTCAGTTTCTTGACATTGTTCATTATTTTATCATTACTTTTTTATATTTTTAAATTGATTGAGGTTCTGTGATTTATAATACAATTGCAATATAAAAATATAGTTTCTTATGCACATAATTCCAATACCACATACATTACCAGTATATCTCTTTCAAGCTCCCCCTTCACATTTTTGGTTTTTTTAAATGTATTTTCTCCCATTAGACCACAATCTTGTTTTTATATCTTATAGCCTTTGTCATATAACAGGTACTTTATTTTATTCCTACTATAACTTTCCTTCCAAGAGGTAGCAATTGAGATGGATGCAATAGGCTAAAAAAAGTTACTAACAGAATACACAGACTACAGATATAAGCTTAAGTTCTTCTGTCCACTCAAGTCATATTCATTGAACACAGTTTTTGGTGTGTCAGATATTGCTCAGGGCACTGGAAGTTTAAAGAAAAAATCAAGCTACAGCTCATCTGAGTTTATAGTTTGGTGGGATGATACAGCCTGAAAATATCCATATATTAATGTACACACACAAGTACACAGAGAATTGAAGCACAGATAAGTGCAAAGAAAAGACCTATAGTCAGAATATTTTTAAGGAATGCTATTTATATAGGGCACCTGGAGACAAGACTTGAAGGGCAAGAAGACAGTGTAGGAAGCCCTTCATGGTGATTTGAATTAGACTACTACATGGAGAAGTGAGAAAGGGTCCTGTTATTCAAGGTTTTTAAGTAAAAATGCAATTCCCTTTGCTTACAGGGTGGGAGATATGAAAATTAAAGCAGAATCAAAGCTGCCCTCAGGATGTGGGATCCGAGCAACAAGGGTGTACTTTCATTTCAAAATAGTGAAATTTACGGACATAGCTGGTTGAAGTTAAAAACAACCAAACCCCTAAGTATTCTGTTGTTATAGAGTAAATTGCGTCTCCTTAAAATTTATGTATGGATATCCTAATTCCCTGTACTGTGCCTGTTTTGGGAAGTAGGAAGTTTTTAAAAAGACTTTTTAAATAGTGATAATTTGTTGGGGACTGTTCAGGACCCTGAACAAAAGAGGACCCCGAAACCTTTACCCTGGACAAACCGGAAAATTCCATTACCAGCTTTGCATAACCTGAGGCACAGGTGCCCTTGTGACAAAGGAAATAGCTAAACTCAAGAAGTAAAAGTATCCCAGGGCAGTTAACTAAGAGACCCCAAAAAGTAGAGTGCCTTCCTCTACACTAAAAGCCTTGTGCATTCCTCCTGACAGATGCTCCTGCCAGATAAACCCTTGCCTTCCTTTCCCCACTATTTCTCAACCTACTCTTGGAGAATGTTGTAAACCCACCAAAGTACGCCCCGAACCTTTCCTTATTTGGTCTGAGAAGACACTTCCCTGATGATTGACAACTTATGTACCAACCCCCTGCTAAGAAAAGTATAAAACCAGCATGGCTGTTAATAAAGTTGCTCTTGATTGGCATGTGTCGTCTTGGGCCCCATGTTTACTAACCTCACTAGTTTTATTTCAGATCGGAACCGCTCTTAGAATCCACCCAATTAGGAGCGCTTTCCACTGTTGTCTCTCTGCGGGCCGGAGAGATCTCCGGGGGAACGCGCAATAATTGACATAAAATGAATCATAAGGTGAGTCCCTATTCCAAACTGACTAGTGACATGTGAAAAAAGAGATACCAGGGAAGAACCTATACATTAAAATAAGGCCAGGTTGTTATAGTATATGGAGAGGATGTGCATTTTCATTGCACGCAGCTGGCAGAAGTTCAATCTTCAGCACCATTCCTGGTCCCCTGAGCCCATCAGGAAGATCCTTGAGTGCAGAGCAAGGAGTAAGCCATGAGCACAGCCAGCCACAATTTGAAAACCAAAAATAAAATAGAATAAAATAAAATAAATTCACGTGAATATAAGAATTTTTAAAAGTACATAGATGTAGGACTTCATAGCCTCAGGTAGTTTAGGTTTATTGGGTTACTCCCATCACAGTGCTCCCATTCCTCTGTTTATTTGTAGCTTCTTTCTTAGTATTCTGTTGACTTGTAAATATTGTTTTTCTCTTCTCCTTGAGTCCTTTGCATAGTTTATTCAGAGCAATGTCCTTTTTGTATGGACACAGGAAGACTTAGCAAATGCTATGCTTTTATAACCTTATGTCATTTGACTCTACATATTTTCCTCCTGGGTTCTCTTGACCTAAGCCTCAGCTGCCCTTACTTCCTAGCACCCCCAAAAGCAGGGTCCCGACGAGGGACTAGACAGACCCAGGGCAAGCTGTGAGTTATGTGCTACCCTGGCATTGAGATGGGCCTGGCCAAAGTGCCTAATGCTTACCTGTAAGTTAAGAGCTTGGTCATGGACAAATGTTGTCATGATCCAAACAGTGATAACTAGATTCGGACCCTGCTAGGGTGAGGAATGATTAATCTGGCCTGAGTGCTGTAGTTGAATCTGGCAATATGTTCCCAGGAGAGCTGCCTTGCAAGCCTCAATGTATCTCTTGCTATGTCCATACAAAAATAACTAGGATTAAGATGTTAATGAGTGTTTGGACTAAGGAAAGGAGAAAAACACTTTAAGAGTCAGGAAGGGCTTTGGAATGCCTGGCCCTCAGGAAGGGTTTTCTTATGATGATTTTGCTACCTGGCTGTGTGTAGCCTAAGGGCAAGGGGGAGAGAGAAAGAGGGAGGAGAGAGACAGTAGAGGCCAGAGAGGCCAGATCCAGAGATCCTGAGAGAGATCCAGAGCTGGGAGAGAAGCAGAGAGAGAATGAAATAAACTGATTGAGCAACCAGTTTGGCCTTCTTCCTTCCATCGCCTGCCCTTGACCGACAGCACACACAGCGGTTCCAGAGCACCAAACGTGGGCAGTGAGACTGAGCCACTTGGAGAGCCCTCGAGTGCTCACACCCTTTGGCGTGCTTTAGTTTTTTACACACAGAGATACTTTGTCCTATTGAGTTATTCTCCTCAACAGATATCTAGTGCTTTCCCTTATTTGGGGGGCTAGCCCACCTTGGTTTATTAATATTCATTTAGAAATTATTTACTTTTAATTTTACCAGGAATAGCTTTACATGAGCTTTACACATTTCTGACATTGCAATGTCTCAGACAGGATTCACACAAAATCATAATACAGAATTCTGAAGCAGTACAAACTCCTGATATTCTTCTAAATCTCTGATAAAATGTTAAACATATTTCTTACCTATTGGATTTTTAGTTATCTCCTGTAAATATATACATGCACACACACAATGGCACACACATACAAACAGAGATACTTCTATTTTTCTTTTTTTTTTCTTTTTTTACCTTGTGTCAGAATGTTAATTCATATTTATTCCAATATTTCTGACTCTTCAGAAATATATAAAGTGTATTACACATTGAAGGAAAAATATGAATATTGGATGCACAAGAAGGTGGAGAGTATTAATTTTCTACCGAAGTAATTCAATTCTCCACCTCACTTAGCTTGTACAGACATAGCTTAAAGAGTGAGCCTGGTTTTTATCAACCCGTTAAGGCCATTCCTAGAAATTGGCATATTTGTGAACCAAAAACTAATGGCTTCATCCCATGTGCCTCTTTTCAGTATTGCATTTCAGCTAGTGTATAATTGCTTTGGTGAAATATTGCAAAATGATTTCATACTATGATTAAAATATTTTCACAACTGTCATCTAGGGAACAGTGGAAATAGATTTTTTTTAGTGTGATCAACTAGATAACCCTGAAGCTTAATGATGTGTCTCTAGCTTAGAGCAGGTTAGCATGAAATTTAATTTGTGGTAATCTGCCTCAGACCAACGGAGGACAAACTAACCTCAAGCTGGAATTTGCCCAGTTTCAATGCACAATAACTCAAGGATACCTTCATCCTAGAATGGTGCCTCCCTCTACAAGTAAGCAGAATTGCTTATTTTTCTCCACTAGAAATCACTCATAAAATGTTAACCTTTTTTTTTGTTACATTTCTCCCATTCACAACATCCATTTCCCACTACTGTGACCCTCCTACTTTAATTCTGGGGAAATTAATACCCTGCATGTTGTTCCCCAGATCAATCTGTACTTCTTTTTTCTGTCTGATGAACCACTCTAAAGAATCTACTTTATCATGAGACTTCCTCTTGAAAAACATTCAGAAGCATCTTTAACTTGGCATTTGAAAACAGCTACCCTTTAGACTTAGCCTCAATAAGTCACTCATAGTTTTAACTCTTCTATCCTGTTCTAAAGGTCATATTCATAATTCACCCAACACACAAGGGATTTAATTATTTCTATGTTTTTATCCTCCTATCTCACACCTACATCTCATGTCCTTTTTCTTGTCTTTCTTGCTAACCATCTTTAGGTGAAATTAAAACTGTGCCTTAAAGTCTTAATAACCCCAGGGTTGGATGAAAAGAAATTTAGCTTAACTTTTGATACTGACTGTTAACTCTATTTTGTACATATTCGTATCATAATGTAGTTTTTTAATTATTTTCAACTTTAGGAAATACTTATCTTTTAAGAGATTTTTCTTTGTAATCCTAACAGAATGTTAGATTTTTTTTTTTTGGTCTCAAGTAAAATAGATAATAAGTGTAATGGATATTGTGCTAAAAGAAAAAAATAGCTATTGAGCAGTTGACTTATCTAATATTATAAAAATCAAATTTATAATTCTTAGATGGGAAATATTATAGGATAACCTTTGTCTTGCACATAGACAATTAAGGCATTCTTTGGAGTATCTTGCCAACCCAGGGTAAACTAGTAAAAGATTTTAATTTGAGGCCACAGAGATAGTAAGAGGATAAATATTTGCCTGAAAAATATATATATATATATATATTTACTTCAATACAGATTACTCCAATTTGTTTCCAGGATAGCATATGATCCCCCAAGCATAACCAGAAATGATCTCTGAATGTAGATCCAGAAGTAAGTTCTGAGTACCTGTTAGGTGTGGTTTAAAAACTTAAAAACAAAATTTTTATTTACGTATCATTTAATAAAAGGTACAGTTAAAGCAATTAACAGCAAGACTACATTCAAATCATCCCCTTTATTCATGAATACAAAGTGTTCAACTTTTATAACTTTCCTTTAAATATGATCACACAGGAGTCTAAAATTTCGTGAGAATTTGAATATTAAAGAAAGAGCCAAAGGGTGAAGAGAAAGTCTGTATAAACTAGTTTAATAATAAAGGGAAGAGTAATATATAGACCTTTAAAATTATATCCAGAGATAAAAAGACACAAATTTGAAGAGAAGAAAATACCATTAAACGAATTCAGAGAATTAGTTTTTTAAAACATTAAAGAAACATAAAGGAATGTAAAATTCAGAAAACTGGTAGATAAATTTGAGGATCAATCCCATGAAGAAGAGTAATCAACCAATCCTAGGATGAGGTGAAGGGGAGAAGAATCAGTAAGGAATGAAAAGAAAACACATTACCAGCCCTAATCTGAAGCACAGAGATTCCAGATAGAACAAAGAATGATTAATTTCTTTCTTAGACAAATTAGTCTATTCTCAGTGGAAGAATGTGTGCTTATGGAATAAAAGGTACCAACATAATATTCACCAACAAGATGGATATACACAGTACAAGAGTTGAAAATAGATGCACACATTGTGACCATCATTATAAAAGTTCCGAATCTGTAGACAAGAAAAATACCCTAACTTTCTAAAATTATGCATATGTATTTGATATAAAGAGTAGAGCGATACTAAAAACTAGAATATGATGGAGGAACAATCTCTAAAAGTTCCGAGACAAATAATAGACAAAAATACTCCTGAAATTCATATGAAACAATAACTCCCTACGAATAGCTAAAGCAATCCTTGGGAAAAAGAAGATAGGTGGCACAGACTTCCCCAACTTCAAACTCTACTACAAATCAGCAGCAATTAAAACAGCATGGTATTGGGCTAGAAACAGACCCACAAACCAATGTATCAGATATGAATATTCTGTCACAGTCTCTCAAATATGTGATCTCTTTGATAAAGTAGGAAGAAATGTAAAGCGGAACAAGCAAAACCTCTTTAACAAGTGGTGCTGGGAAAACTGAACAGCCACCTACAAAAAAATTAATTCAGACCTTTCCCTAATGCTAGGTACAAAAGTCAGATCAAAGTGGATTAAAGACCTCAATATCAGACTGAATCCTTAAAATTCATGGAGGAAAAATGTACGCAGAACCTTCCATGACATTGAAGCTAAAGGAATCTTTAAGGAGGAAACACAATGGCCAAGCAAATAGACGCAAACATAAAAACAATGGGACTACATTAAACTAAGAAGCTTCTACACCTCAAAAGAAACAGTGACTAAAATACAGAGAGCACACAGAATAGGAAAGAATGCTTACCCAATATACATCAGATAAGGGGTTAATATCCAGAATATACAAGACATTAGTAGAACTGTAGAAGGAAAAAACCTCCAGCACCATAAAAAAAAAAAATAGGAAGAAGAAATGAACAGAAACTTCCTCAAAAAAGAAATACAAATTCCCAAAAGGCACGTGAAAAAATGTTATAGATCACTAGTCATCAGGGAGATGCAAATCAAAACAACAGCGAGAGATTATCTCACAAGACAGAGACTAGCACACATCAAAAAGAACAAGAACAACCAGTGCTGGCGCAGAGGTGGGAATGCTGACTGGTCCAGTGTTTCTAGAAAACAACATGGACATTCCTTGAAAAACTATAAATTGAGCTTCCATATGACCCAGCAAACCACTTCTGGAAGTATATCGCAAGGGTGAAATAAAGCACAGTAAAAATGACATTTGTACCTGTATGTTCATTGCAGCACTGTTCACAATAGCCAGAGTGTGGAAACAACCTTAGTGTCTGAGATAGACGAGTGGTCAAAGAAACTTTGGTACATTTACACAATGGAATACTATGTAGCTCTTAGGAAAGATGAAGTCATGAAGTTTTCTTATAAGTGGATGATCATGGAGAGTAACATGTTAAATGAATTGAGTCAGAAAGAGAGGGACAGACACAGAATGACTGCACTCATTTGTGGAATATAAAATATCATAATATGAGACTAACACTCTAGGGCAGTAGACAGAAAGGTCAGGAAGATTTCTCCATGGTTGGAAGCCTACCTTATGAGCTGGGGGAGAAGGTAGCTTGGGATAGAGAAGGGATTACTATATCAATGATGGTCAGAGGGATTGATCGCTCAGTATGGGAGATGTGTGCTGAAAGTAGATAAAGGATCTAACATAATGACCTCTCCTTATCTGTATTACAAACCATAATGCCCAATAGGAGAGAGAAATAAGAAGAAAATATCTGCCATAGAGGGAGGGTGGGGGGGGGGCGGGAGTGAGGAGAGACACTAGGGACTTTGGTGGTAGAAAATGTACACTAGTAGAGGGATGGTTTTTCAATCATTGTATGACTAAAACTCAAACATTAAAGCTTTGTAAGCATAGCTTATGGTGATTAAATAAATAATAATAAATAAATAAATAAAAATAAGTTACTCTTCAACCACAGGGAAAAAATTCTGAGACAAAAATACTCTCTAACAAAATTCTACATTTCAAAAAATAATTAAACCTGAAGCTGATTTTTAAAAAGGGTATTTTGACTTTATGAAGCCTCAAACTTTATCTTCCTGACCTTTGAAAAAATGTTCATGACACTATTGCAATAGAAATCTTAGAAATAAGTACACAAGGAACAGATGCAGCACAATTGACTAAGGAGAGGTGAGTCTCAAGGATGACAGTGAAGGAAGTCCCAGGCGTACCACACTGAAAAGGGCAGAAGAGCAAATAGATCAGACTGGATCAGGAAACAAATCTTTAGAAATGCTAAAGACTGAAAATTCACTCTGATTGCCTATACTGATGTGTTCTTAGACAGCTGGGAGATAACTTTGGATTAAATTAATTTACATAAATAGCCCTGTCATCCTGTTGTTCATGGATTTGCTTGAGCGGGCACCAGTAACATCTCCATTGTAAGACTTGTTGTTACTGGTTTTGGCATATTGAATATGCCATGGGTAGCTTGCCTGGCTCTGACGTGCGGGCAGATACTCTCGGTAGCTTGCGGGGCTCTCCAAGAGGGACAGAGAAATTGAACCCAGGTCAGCCTCGTGCAAGGCAAACGCCCTACCCGCTATGCTATTGCCAGTATGCATTTTCCACCACCAATGTCCCTAGTACCCACCCTGCATCCCACCCCTCCCCCGTCTCTATGGCAGACAATTTGCCCCATACTCTCTCTACTTTTGGGCGTTATGGTTTGCAATACAGATACCAAGAGGCTATCACATCTGGTCCTTTAATTACTTTGCAGAACGTTGTATTCTTGGACTCTGGGCTCAATGGGACCTAGGAGCAGAGATCCTCTGCCTGCTTCTCCCAATCTCCAGCAACCTGGAGGTCACACCCTATTACATAAATAAACACAACAAATTAAAACATCATATAATAACACTATTACTCACAAAAACAGAACTGATGTGATCATCAGGGTGGGCAGGGGTGGCGGTTGTTGCCCAAAATAGCTCCGTAGTATATAGTGCCTGCTTTGCAAAAATGCTGCCTCAAACTCACTCCCCGGCACTCTCCCACATACCCAGGTGTGATCTAAGGGGCTGTACTTTTGGAATTCCCTGCATCACAACAAAGTGTGCCAGTATGCCGGCCTCAGTGCACCAAAACCAAAAATGTGTGACTCTCTGGTCATAGTCAAAATAACAATGGTAAAGGGGGAGGAAGGAGGAAATGCATTCCAAAGAAGCTCATCAGGGCCTACTAGAGTCCACTTAGAAACAGGATTTACACAGTAAGAGTAATGCAGATTCCACATATTTCTGGGAAATCCGTAGGTATTACCTTAGGTTAGTTACTCAGAGGAAGAGAGATTACATTCAAGAAGATAAATGTGTATTTTAAGTATTTAGTAGTAAGAAATATGAAAGATCTTTGGGAATATTACCATAAAAAATGTGTAGCTACTGGGGAGAGAACCAGTGTTAAAGTGCTTGCCTAGCCTGCAGTTGCGGTCTTGACCCTGTTTGAGTACTAGCACCACAAATGGTCCCCTGAGCATCACCAATTGTCCTTAGGCACTGCTAGGTGTGCCTCCCATCCACAAAAAGCTTTGTAGATAAATCATGCTCATGCATAACTTGAATAAAACTAAAACTATGTTTTAAAAAACCATATATCTACATACCTATGTATATACACATTAAAATAACAAATATTATTTTTAAGAAACTGGATTGAATTTCCAGTATTTAACAGCTTAACACTGATGCATTAAATTAAAGCCACATTAATTTGAAAGTGGAAGAAAGTGGAAAATTCTCACATACCTGCAACCACTGAATCTTATACAAAAAACTGTTATTAACCCCAATCTTTTACAAAGTACCTCAACCTGAATTGTAACATTGCTGTGTTACAATTCTCTGTCCCAGAGAAATTGGTAATAAAACACATTAATATCCAGATGATTTTCTTTTCCTTGTTTTCCAAATTAAAGCACATTCAATTTTATTCCTGGAACAATTATCCCACATTTTTTAATCATACTTCCCTGTGTGACAGAAAAATATATATAATTATAGTAGTAATTACCAAAAGTTGATTGTTTAACTATGCTACTTATAATATGAGGAGTATAAAAAATTATCCATCATGTGTGTTTTATCAAAACATAATTCTAAAAAGTTACTCCTTTTCACTAAATGGGGTATATCCATGTGTAGGTATAAAGTTGTTTTGTTTCCAAAATGAAACTAATAAAACTAATATAAAAGCATAAAAGGATATTAACTCCTAAAGTTTGGACATCTAGGCAGGATATCTTCAGGTATGGCTGAATCCAGGTATAATTATTCATAATGTATCTTTATAACCTGTATCATCAGTGCAAATTCTAGAAGTTGGTCATTTTCTTTCCTAGAAGAAATATTCTTCCCCCAAGAAACTATGATTACTGGCAGGCAGATAATTAAGTATCAATGGTGGAAGGGGAAATATTTTATTCTTCTTGTTCATATCATATATTTAAGAAAATTATTTTAATAATATATATCAGTTATATGCCTACCAGTTGGAACAACTATTTTATTGAACACAAGTTTAGTGATTGACTGTGTCTAATAATGTATATACTCATATCCCACTAGGATTGACATCCTCATGCAAATCATATAAACAGGAGTGGACATTTTTTAGAGGGATGAACTTTAATGCATCCTTAATTCCAAACCCTTTTCTTCCACCACTATATGCCTACCATCACATTATTAAAATTAAGTTCTTTTTAAATTAAGATTTGGATATTGGGGCTGGAGCAATAGCACAGCGGGTAGGGCATTTGCCGTGCATGCGGCCAACCCGGGTTCGATTCCCAGCATCCCATATGGTCCCCTGAACACCACCAGGAGTGATTCCTGAGTGCAGAGCCAGGAGTAACCCCTGTGCATCACCAGGTGAGACCCAAAAAGCAAAAGATAAATAAATAAATACATAAATAAATAAATTTGGATATCTTTTTAAAATGTTGTGAAGAATGGAACCATTTTAATCTCTCAGTCATAGAAACTCTACATTCAAATAAAAATGCTGAAAGCATGTTTGATGGACCAAAGAAATGGTAATGAGTATTCCAAAACAGAAGAATATGCTATGTGAAATTACTAGGAACAGAGACACTTTAAATACTTAACTGTTTTTCTTTAACTTTTGTTCTGCTTAATGATGAATATAAAACAGTTCCCAAATTTACAGCCTTATTTGTTGTTGCCTTGAAAAGTTTAGAAGGTTGATGATTATGGGCAAAAAAAAAAAATCTCTGGGCCTCTGTCATCTAAGGGCATTTCGTTTATTTCTGTGGCTGGAGTCATCGGCTGCTTCTGATTCACAGGTCTAACACATGGCTTGGAAAGCTGGAAACGCTGATGTAAGATTAGCTTCTTCCCCCACACTGTGTCTCCTACCTTTCAGATACCGGCTTCTCCAGGGTATGGCAGAGTTTTTAGAGTATTCAAACTTTTAACTGGGCAACTGGTATTTGCTAGAGCATGAATTTCCAAGAGTTAGGCTGAGCTACTGTTTCTCTTAGAAACTTATCGTAGAACTTTTTTGGCATCACTTGTGCTTTATATTGGTGGGAAGTCAAGTTCAGTCATCTTAAGATGATTCAAGAATAGATACCTGCCATATACTCTCATCAATGGCCATGATCCAGAGACTTATTATAAATCTCTTGAAAGAGAGCACAAAACAAGATGCCATAGTCATGCCACCGCCAGATCTCGGGGCCAGGCTGTTTTATTCAGGCAACCCAGAACGAAGTGAGGTCCCTTGCTGCCCCAAGGGACCCATCCCCAGAAGCTAAAACCTCCAGAATTCAACCACCGCCAAGCTCACAGCCACTCTCCACATGCTCATGTTGAGCCTCACCCATGAGTGGATCTATTCCTGGACATTTCATACTTCATACCACTCACATTCCAAGAGTAGTGCGCCACAGTTGATGGGGTTTAAAGTATAAGGCAACCAAACTTAAGGGGAAATGTATTTATATTTCCTAACAGCCTAGTTCTCCCTCTTGGAGAACCTGACAAGCTACCATGGCATATTCATATCCCAAATACAGTAACAGATATATACATACCTCTCGGAGAGCCCGGCAAGCTACCAAGAGTATCCCACCCGCACGGCAGAGCCTGGCAAGCTACCTGTGACGTATTCAATATACCAAAAACAGTAATGATGGGTCTCATTTCCCTGACCCTGAAAAAGCTTCCAATCGTTGGGAAAGATGAGTAGGGAGAGGTTGCTAAAATCTCAGGGCTCAGTGTAATAGAGACGTTACTGTTGCCTGCTCAAGTAAATTGACGAACAATGGGATGGCCGTGACGGTGAGATATATATATATATATATATATATATATATATGTGTGTGTGTGTGTGTGTGTGTATATATATATATGAACACAAGGCTCAACCTTTAATAACATGTTACTAAACTCTTATACAACAGCTTAATGGCTCCTGGGTGAAATACAAGGATCTTTACATACTTTGCTCTAAGAAACCTTTTTTGAATCATTTTCAGAGGATTATTGCCAACAAACAATAGAAAATAAATTATTTTGGTTCTGCTTTGGGACAAGGACTGGGATTCAGGATGAAAATATCCAAAATATGGTGGTGGGAAGGTGTAATGGTGGTGGTATCGTTGTTTGAATATTAAATGTAATCAAATATTGTGAACTGCTTTATAAAAATAAAATAAAATTTAAAAAATATAAAAAAGAATATATACCACCCCTCAATGTCAAGCACATAGAAGAATGTTGCAGAAAAGCAACAACTGCATTGTACTGGAACAACGTTTCAATGCTACAAGAAGTTGCTTACTCTGCACCCACATAAAGGTACAAAGATCAATGAGAATTCACTTTTTAACCTATTCTTAAATGTTTCTCATATCATCTTGATTTCACAGAGATAAATATAATTTTATAAGTATGAAAATGTTGAGTTATGTCATGCTATGAACAGCTGAGTTCATTGTAAATTTAGTAATAAAGCAGTTTAAGGTGGGATATAGGATTTTTATTTGCTTATTTTAATCTACCAAATTAGCAAAAAATGAAAGGCAAATTCAAAGTTAAAGGGGATATTATGCTATTTTTATACTTTATTATTGTAAATATATATGTAACTACAGCCCTGTAATAATAAAAAATAATAATATTGAAATATCTGTCCTTTGTCACAATAGCTCTGATTCTAGGTAATTTATTCTTAGTTACATAAAATGTGTGTATAGGAATATAATAATTGAATTGTAAATACATATGTCATTGTATTATTTCTTATACCAAAAATTTTAGGAGGCCTAAGTGTTAAATAAGGGAAATGAGTATTATAGCTTGACACACCAACTGTGGATTTTATGTAATTAAAATATAACTATAAGGAACTTATAATAGCAAAATATTTAGACTTCAGAAGTAAATAATAAAACCAGGATACATAAATCATTCAGAATAATCATAAGCACATAATGAGGAAAAAGTGGGGAAGAGAGACCCACCTGGGTCACCCAGGAAGTGGCTGGGGAAATCTAGAACTGACAAAAGTTTTCTATCAACTCCTGCAGAGTAGGTACAAACCACATGTCTCACCAGCCCTATGAGGCAGCCGTCAAGCTGCACCTGAAGTTCTTGTGCACAGCACAGACATGATTCTTGCAATCCAAAATTTTTCAGAGAGCCATGGACTCAGACTGGAGCAAAGAATTGATCACTGCAGGAAAGGAAAGTCAGTCCTAAGCGTTACCCAGGCCTTTTTGTTCATGTTCCCTCACGGGAAATTTGTTTCCAGAAGAAAAATAGTAAAGGAAAAGCTTTAGAGTCTGAGTTTTTATTTAATTATGTCCCAAGAACACACACACACACACACACACACACACACACACACACGGGGTGGGGCACGAAGAGAGAGATAGAGACAGAGAGAGACAGAGAGACAGAGAGAGAGAGAGAGACAGAGAGAGAGAGAGAGAGAGAGATGCAGACTGTCAGACTGTCTCCCAGAATGGGGAGGGCTTCTGATGTTTTTTGCAAGATGGTTTTTTATCCCACACTGACTCTATATGGGCCTTTCTACCTAGATAACAGTTCATTACTATGTTTTTGTCAAGGTAAAGAGCCTGAAACTTTTGAAGGTCTACCTTCATGTCCTTTTGTTCCTGTTGGATCTTCTCTCTGGAAGGGAATACAGCCTTCTCTGGTCCTGTGCTGGCATCAGTTAGCATCTTATCAGGCTTGTGTCCACACAGTTGGTCCCAAAATAATGTTTTAACTGCTTTAGGGCTATTAACAGTAACTTCTTCAAATCCCATCTTGATTTTATTAATGTCCCAAGAACCAATTGCTAGGGGACTTCCCTATCTACCTGCCTGCTTTGTTTAGATTGATAATCAAAATGTGAGAAATAATTTTCTTTTTCTGAATTTTGTGTATTTCTAAACTTATTAAACAACCACCATTCATTTTCTTTATATAAAGAGCAATGCTTATCACTTACCTTGATTATCATACAGTCAGTCAGTCCCCAGGTAGATGCCACATTAGTAAATGTAAAGAAATTTTCTAAAATTATTTTATAAAAAAAAAAAATGAAGAAGTGTTGGGACACTTAATGCTTCTGGATGTAGAGTCTCTCTCTACAGGGGGCTCTAAAATAGGATGGTTTTAATATTAAGGTATGAAGTCACTGAAAAAAAACTCCAGACATTTTTTAAAAGTTCAAAGGCCCCATGGAATAGTAAGATAAATGGGCTTTAAATCATCAAAACACTATTTTTTAGTCTGATAGCAAATCATAAATGATTCTGTAGACTGAAAATTGTGCTGCTTTATAGACACTGCATTTAATTTGAGTAGAACTTAGATGAGTTTCACCTGAAAGTTCAGACTTTAAAATGTTTTACGAACACATTTGAATTTATCTCAAGAAGCATTTACTTGAGAGAATGAAAATACTTTGTAAACATGTGTTAGAGAAAGCTAATGAATATGTTATATACCCAAATTGTGGGCACAGCTCTATCAATGAACCACAAGCAGGAGCAATCCAGAAAAGTAAAAATGTAACTGATATAACAGTGTTACTATTATTAATATTAATTATAAATAATCATTAATATTATAGTTACTAATATTTATATTCTACTATATGTATAACAACTTATAATTGACTTTTTAAAAATCTTCTTACTGAATTTCTGTGTGATAGACCCTTACAAAGCTGTTCATAACTAGGTTTTAGTCATACAGTATTCCAACACCCACCCCTCTACCAGTGTACATTTCCCAACACCAGTGTCCCCAGTTTCCCTCCCCTCATATCCCCCACCCCCAGTCTGTCTTGCCTCTCTCTCTCTCTCTCTCTCTCTTTCTCTCTCTCTCTTTTCTTCTTGTAATTGTGGTTTGCAATACAGATAATTAACTGAATTTATTCCCAGTATTCTTCACCTTCTCACACTCCCTTCCATGGCTTCCACATGCTGGTCATTGTATAATAAAATATGCATATTCAGAATCTTTGTTCATAATATTCTACAAGGGTCAGCATTCCAGAAAAGATATTATAGCTATAATACAAACCCTCCAACCAGGTTGTACTTCAATTTTCACTTTAGAAAAAAGTAATTCCAATGAAAATGTTGTCTAGAATATGCATAGTTAAAAGATTTTATAAAACAATGTGACAAGACTAAGATGAAAAATTGACAATTCTCTCAAAACTCAACCAGAGGATTCTTAGGAATAAATATTTATACTATACCAACTAATGCCTTCTGTCTATAGTCATAAGAAACCATATCTAGCCATGCCACTGAGGAATTTTCTGAAACTGGGTCTCTGCTAGAAACAGAAGCAAGGAAAATCAACGTTAAAAAATGCTGCCATTTTCAGAAAGTAACAAAATGATAAGACTTTGGAGGGCAGAAGCGATAGAGCAGGTAGGCTGTTTGCCTTACATGCAGTTGACCTGGATTCAATCCGCAGCATCCCATATGGCCCCTCGAGCACCACCATGAGTGATTCTTGAGTGCAGAGCAAGGATTAGCCCTTGAGCATTGCTGAGTGTGGCCCTAAAACCAAAAAAGCATGGTAAGATCTTTTTGTTGCTGAGATGAGTTATTTTAAGAAAAAATGAATTGTCTTCAACAAATTTCATTATTCATTGAATGGTTGACTGCCATTCATTCAAAATTCATAGATTCCTTATTTTTCACACTTGTTATTACTTACAGGGTCAGGAGAATGAGACTTTTCCTTGCTGTTTTTGGCATATCGAATACGCCACGGGTAGCTTGCCAGGCTCTGCTGTGCAGGCGGGATACTCTCAGTAGCTTTCCAGGCTCTCCAAGAGGTATGTATATATCTTTTACTGTATTTTGGGATATGAGTACGACATGGGGAACTTGCCAGGCTCTCTCTCTCTCATTCTCCTGACCCTGAAAGAGCCTCCAATCGTTGGAAAAGACAAGTAAGAAGTGGCTGCTAAAATCTCAGGGTTGAGTGTAATTGAGACTTTACTGGTGCCCACTCGAGTAAGTTGATGAACAACAGAATGACAGTAATACAGTGATACAGTCATTACTTTAAATATATTCATAGGACTGTTTTTAACCCAAATATGCAGACGTAGCATGCCACTTCACATATGGTTCCTTAAGAAATGGCGTCAGATTTGGAGTCAGTTGAATTACTAGAAAAGTTCTTAATATTAACTCTTATTGAATAAAAGGGTAGAATGCAGGATTGGCTGAAAGAGGAGAAGAGCAGTTCCAGTTAAATGACAGATTTGGTCAATCTTTGGTTAATTTTCCTATGTAAAGGAGAATGTAAGGTGAAAGTAAAATTTGCTGGAAATCTATATTCTGGATAAATTAGAGAAATAATCTGAGAGATAAATGAGAAATCTGAAAATAACAAGAGGTTAATAGCTTTATTTTTAAAGGGGGCGAGAGTTGAATCCAAACTATAGTAATTTTTGGATTCAAATTGCAAGGAACCCAAGTTTACCAATTCAATTTTAGATAGTGAACTTCAAACTTAATTATTCCATTTCATTGATTCCCTGAAATGTTCTGCATTTCTGTCCTAATTAGAAAGGTTGCTAATTTAATTTGGACCTGCTGACCAAAAACTTCTAATAGGTATTTAAACTCACAATGTTCAGTGACAACCAGCTTGTGGGTTTTCTTCTAGAGTGCAACAGAATGGAATCACTTAAAATTTCAAAATCTTTCATTAAACAATTTCTGAGTCACAAAAAATTTTAAATTTGCACAAAATATAAGATTTTCAACTTCAAATATACATTCGTTAATTAGTTCTAGTTCTAAAGATAGAAACCAGGTGTCACAATGAAGTGACAAAGTGACCTTATTCTTATGAAAGGCACATTTACAGAAAAGATCAGTCCTGGAAAAGAAACCCAAGATAGCATTTCTAAGTATGTTACTGTCTTGTTGGCTGACCCAACTACTATATTTACACACTAATATTCAACACAAAGGCCTTCCACATACTAAGAAAAAAATGGAGTATGGAACACCACAAAGATTATTTTCAAATTGTATTCCATGACTTTAAGAAATTATGTGAATTGTTCAGGATTGTCACAAAACAGGGCAAAATATGCTAGATGGAATAGGACTCCCAACCCCTAGGGACATCAAGTGAAACAACTAAAATAAAAGAACCCCAAGTTTTAAAACACAGTTTGTAAACTATGCCCATAAAGTGGCCTAAATTTCAACTCAGGGGGGAAAAAAAGAGAAGTATATGCCATTTTCAGAACCTAAATATAGGTATATAGAAGAACTGAGAACTCATAAATTGATAATTTATGATAATTTAGACCTAAATGCATGATCATATTGACCTTTTCAGTACGTGTAGAGAAAAAATAGGTCAGCAATGAGAAAGAGTAGTCAAGAGGAAAGGTTTAGGAGAGTGACCCAATTTTAAGCTAGCTTTGCATGTAGTTTGATACAAGTGATTGTGATTAAAGAAAGAAAATTAAGATCTTATTTTTGGTCAATAAGAAGTCAAATTAAATAGTTATTATAAAATAAAATGACATATCAAGACTATCTAATACAGGATGCGTTTTTATTTTACTGAGAATAACCTCTCAATTAAATATGAATTAACTATACCTAACTACATGCTAAACTAGATTCAAAACAACATTTTACTAACTGCAATATAACTATAAGACAAATTCAGAAATATTAGATACTGATGACCTTAATGTGCCAAGAGCCCTTAAATTTAGGGGTAGAAAAAGAAATATTTAATCATAAAATATATTTATTTTACTGGAAAATATCTGAGAAATATGATGCAAAATGAAATTAAGCCTCCAAACAAAATCAAACCATATGAACTCTTAAGTTTAAAACTTGTTGAGAATTGAAATTATTACCCTTTCTGTCAAAGAATTTATTTTCACAATGAGATATAAAGGTATTATCTACAAAGAATGTGTTTTATAGAAAAAATAGCAGATTCACTTAGAAGAGTCTATTTCCCTAAAATCAAAATTGAAACTTATTAAATTTGAACCTAGATCTGATCAGTCCCTCAATTCTAACTTTCAGGTTGCAGAATAAATGAAATGAGAAAACATAAGCCACAATACCATGGAGATCCAGGAAGCAACATGAAGATTATAGAGATTGCATTTAACATAGAAAGAACTTATCTCTTTAAAAAAATATATTTTAAGTAGAAAAAAATTAAGAAAATAATAAAGATTGTTCTTTGTTAATTTTTTTATGAAAGCAATAATTCAGAATTGAAGGTAGAAGCCTGGTAGCTCCTCTTTAACCAACCAATTGTTTCATGGAAGACAATATCTCAACAAAATTCTCACACCAAATGCAGGAGACTGTGGGAGGTAGGCTCTCTGAGCTCACTCTTGATTAAGAAGCAATGTTCCTATGAAATCTCTCTCAAAGTCAAACCTGCTTTCTCTTCAAGCTACTTATATCCAAGTTCTTACCCAAGTTGTTTGCTGGTCTTGCTGCTTATGTTCAGATTCACCATGGCCCCTTTGTGAGGCAGGCAGATGTGAAACCCCCTTCTGCCTCTTCCAAAAGGGCTTTAAAAACAGAAATAGAGCCCAAGAATGCTCTCTTTATTGTTCCCTGACCTGGAGGTTGAGAATTAGACACACAGTGAGGTTCCTGAGCTTGACTAGGTTTGGTGGGAGCCACAAAAAACAATTTGTTTATAAAATGGGACCATAAACTTTCCCCACTTCTGCAGTTGTTTACATGTCTCTTCCCAAACAGTGACCAATGTCATAAAACTTAACAAAAGCTCTGTTTTTTCTATAACTTATCCAAAGAAGAGAAGGGAATGTGTCTATACCTTAGAGGAAGAAAGCTAGGACATTATGAACTAATTCATTCTCTTTTCTCTTCAATCCTAGTAATGTATTTAATGCATAAACTATGGAGGAGAGGGGTGGTTTATACCAACTATTTTTCTCCATATACTATGACAACTAGAAAATTTCCAATTCTAGTCTGTCACCTAGTTATGAATTTAAAAATCTTGAAGACTCTTCACTGAAACTCAGTAACTAAAAAGACTATTTTTTTCTGGGTGAAATCCACCTTCATATTCCTTAGACATTACATTTTAGCTACAAGACAAATTTCTTTGCATAGATTACCATGGAGAAGTTTATTACCATGGAGAAGTTTATTACATTATTTCGTTATTTATTCACCTATTGAGTGAAAAGGTGGAAAGACACAAATGCATGAATCATGATACAAATAAGACAATTACATATACTCATAGAGGTTAATGCTATGCAAAGGGTTTGGGAAAGTCAGTAATTGGAGCACTTCTCCCAAGAGAAAGAGAAGAAATATTTTAGGAGATACTATACTTACATTTACTCAAAAATATTCCTTGTAAGCACATTTTTCATTTTAGTGACAGTTTCTGCACACACAAGATACAGTAGTGCTTTTTCAAATTTAGCTATTCTTAGAGACCAAAAGTTCTGGTATTGGATTTTTCCTGTAACTGTAGACTAGAAAGCTTGTAAAGCTCTGGTTCTAATTTTTAGATTTATTATTTGACTTAAATTTTTTCTCTTTCATATGCAAAAGCAAAACTCGCTTACTATGGGAAAAATCAAATAAGGAGAGCACAAAAAATATGCAAACATTGGCTAAGTTTTAATAACACTTTTAATTACATCATTCAGATTTTTCCCCACATAGATTAATACACATTTTAAATGTTTTAACTTAAGAAATGGTTTTTAAGTATGGTAGTCCATTTTTTATACTGAACATTATATAAAGAAACATTGAAAGTTTTAAAGGTTGCTCTTAATTAAGCAATAATATGTATTGTTTTTAAATTTTTGTTATTATAAGCTATCTGGCTATAACTATATGCACATAGGTTTTTGCACATGCATTCCAGTATTTCAATAGAATTTAGTTCATTTAAATAGTATCTCTGAACCAAGTGTATGCTTGTTTAATACTTTGATGCAAATCTCCTAGAGTACTAGTAGACAGATCCTAACATCAGGTGAATGAGAATAATTGTGCCCCAATTTTGGTACCAACTTTATCTTTTTCAATTTGAGTAGTCTAGAAAAAGTTGGTTTGATTTCCAGTGAATTTGAATAAAAGTTTGTGCCCAGGAAAGTACTTCTATATACTTTTAAAATCACATTAATATCTACATGGTTTTCTTCAGGATAAATTTTTGTCAATACTTATAATAAACTTGTATAATATGCATAGCAAAATTCATTTTTGTGTTTAATTTGCTTTTTACTTATAAAATCACCATAATCACCATATGTAGTGATACCCGTAAATATTTTCTTTGTTCCCTTGTTCTAATATTTATGTAATGCTCAAAAATTTCTCCTAAAAGCCAAGACTCTTCAAGAGCTCATCTGACGCAAATAATGAACCTAAGTAACTTTCCAAATAAGTTAAGGGTTTTCAAGCATTACTCAGAGTGCCTAGGGCCTAGCCCCAGAGATAGTCAGCCAACTGATGCAGATAATTCAATGCTCAGGCCTGATCACTGGGGTCGTAGGGGCCCACTGCTGCCAGGAGCCAGGAGGCTTGCAGGCCTCCAGGGCTACATTGGTGCTGACTTCGAGTACCCAGTCTAGTAGGATAGGGTTTAAGCCTGGAATTTTGTACAATCAAGTCAAGCAACAAATAATTTTAAACCATTTTAACTTGTTTTTGTAAAAGCACAAAACTAAACATTTTTAACAGTTTGCCAATTTTGCCATTTTTATTTAATGAGAAATTTTTCTGCATCAGCTTGAAAGATCTTCTTTGTCACATACTAAATTATGTATAAATGTACATTTATTAAATATTATGTGCACATGTATAAGCACATATGTATGTTTGTATGCATGCATTCTTATGTACGTATTTTCCTGATTTAAGATTGGATTTTACTTGGTGTTTGGATTATACTCTGTGGTGCTCAGGGCTTAGTCACTCCCAGCTCTGCTCCAAATCACTCCTAGAGAAGCTCAGGGGACCATATTTGGTGTTGGCTGAAACTGGGGTCTGTCACCTGCAAGGAAAGGGTCTTAACTTCTGTATGAACTCTCTGGACTCCAAAATTGTATTAGGATTATAATAGGATATAAATTTATTTATACAATAATACATCTGTGACAATAATACTGTCATTGTCACTGTCAATTTGTTGCTCATCAATTTGCTCTAGCGGGCACCAGTAACGTCTCCATTGTGAGACTTGTTGTTACTGTTTTTGGCATATCGAATACGCCTCGGGTAGCTTACCAGGCTCTGCCATGCGGGTGGGATACTTTCTATAGCTTGCCAGGATCCCCGTGAGGGACAGAGGAATCGAAGCCGATTTGGCTGTGGGCAAGGCAAATGCCCTACCTGCTGGCTATCACTCCAGTCCATGAACACCATACTAACTAAATTAATATAGAATGTTTGCTAAGCTGTTAGGAATGTTTTAGAAACTCTTGAATTTTGGAGAGTTCACTTATAACAAATCATTTTATTAGAGTATCATTATTTATAATGTTTCAGTATAATCTTTCTTTCTTTCTTTCTTTCTTTTTTTTTTTTGCTTCTTTTTGAGTCACACCTGATGATGCACAGGGGTTACTCCTGGCTCTGCACTCGGGAATTATTCCTGGTGGTGCTCAGGGGACCATATGTGATGCTGGGAATTGAACCCAGGTCAGCATGTGCAAGGCAAATGCCCTACCCGCTGTGCTATCACTCCAGTCCCTCTTTATTTATTTCTAAAGCACTTAAAATTATTAAAGTGCTTCTCTAACTTTGTAAAGATTTGTATGGGGGAGCGATGGCACAGCATTTAGGGTGTTTGCCTTACACGTGGCCGACCCAGGTTCAGTTCCTCCGTCCCTCTTGAAGAGCCCGGCAAGCTACAGAGAGTATCCCGTCCACATGGTAAAGCTTGGCAAGCTACCCACGGCGTATTCGATAAGCCAAAAACAGTAACAAGTCTCACATTGGAGATGTTACTGGTGCCCGCTCAAGCAAATCGATGAACAATGGGATGACAATGCTGCGATGCTACAATTAAAGCAATTATCTGAAGGAGGGGCAAAAAAAAATGGAGAATTAATTTACTCATTTATTTTATTAGATTGAGTATTGTTGGTGCCTAGCCAGGTTATAGGATGAGTCCACAAAGCTGACTCGCAAGTGGGCAGAACCTTGGACCCCACTTATCCATGAGCCGGGGGAGACATGGCTCATGAATCTGAAAAATCTGGAAAGGATTAACATTTCTTCCCTTAGTGGCCTCAGCCTTTCTCTAACTCCTGGCAGTACAAAGAAGTGGCCCTCCTTTTCCCGCAAATCTCAAACCTAGCTTGATTTGGAATGTAAACACTCTTATTTCATGCTTATCCCAGATCCCAGGTGCAAGGAGAACATGATTTATGAAGGCACAGAGCTACATGCTCAATCTTACATTCCTCCCCAGAGACTGTAGCCTCTTGCTTCAGTACAATGTATGCTTTGGTGTCCTTATGAGATGTGTTTAGTCTGTATCCTAACATTCTGCCATGATGAAGTCATTGAGATGCAATTGATAGAAAATAGAATAAAATGTGGTCTCTGGCAGTTGCTCTTTGTCATGAGCCATAAGCGATGCCATGATCCTCCCTGTTAATTCATTTCAATTGCATGTCTTATCTGCATCTCCAACTGACTGGTATCAGTTCATGCAACAGAGTATAAATTAATATTTTGAGAAGGAATTATTCTGAATTTATAATTTGTCTCATTTTCTAAAAGTCACACTGGTAAATGAAAGTACACATGGCATTTTTACTAAATTTGATAACTTTGAACCTTGTTTCAATTTTACTTGCTATTAAGTCCAATCTGCTATCCAGTACCTCTTAGCTAAGACTATCATATTTTTTAAAAATTCTTATGACTGTGATTCTTGGTGGTGGAATATGTGCACTAGTGAAGGGATGGGTATTCGAGCACTGTGTAACTGAGACTTAAGCCTGAAAGCTTTGTAACTTTCCACATGATGATTCAATAAAAAAAAAATTCTTATGACTAATTTGTGATTTCTTTTTTCAAATTGGTTAAGCTAGCTTGAAAATATGTTATAGCTATTACTATTAATTTAATTAAGATGAACTGAAATATTCATAATCTCTATATGATAATTACAGTATTTGAATTTTGCATCAGGATTTTTCTTATACTTCTTCCCACTGGGATTTCTCTGAAAATTTATTGGGATATAATTGATGCATAATATTGTGAAAGTTTAGGGTTTGCAATGTGATCAATGATATACATTTCCCTCGTGATGAATCTGCCATCGTGAGAGTAATTAACAAATTCTTCACTGCACATAATTACCACTTTGTTCCAGATGTTATGGAGGGAATATTAAAGCTCTAGTCTCTTACAACTTTTAACTATATGATACAACATGATTAGTTATATTCACTATGGTAAACATTGAGTCCTCAAAATTATTCACTTTATAACTTAAAATTTGTCTGCTTTTTTTATGTGTTTGCATTTCCACTACTTCCCAGTCCTGGTAACCAACATTTCATTCTATTTTAAGGAATTTGGTTTATTTTTCCTTTTATATATGTGAAATTGTACATTATGCTTTTTATTGTCTTGTTGTAGCACTGTAACACTGTCATCCCATTGTTCATTGATTTGTTCAAGCAGGCACCAGTAATGTCTCCATTTGTCCATGTCGTGTGTTAGTGTAGCCCAACGGTGTCTGCTTGCTCCAGGAACACGAAGTGAGACTTGTTTTTACTGTTTCTGGCATATCAAATACACCACAGGTAGCTTGCCAGACACTGCCATGCGGGCGGGATACTCTCGGTAGCTTGCCGGGCTCTCTGAGAGGGACAAAGGAATTGAACCCAGGTCAGCCCCGTGCAAGGCAAACGCCCTACCTGCTGTGCTATCACTCCAGCCCCATTGTCTTATTACTTAGTATAATTACCTTAATATTCATCACAAATTGGAGCATTTTTTATTTTTATGGTTAAATAATGGGCTGGAGGAGAATAGCAGGTAAGGGGTTTGCCTTGCATGAGGGCAACCTGGGTTTGATTCCTCCATCCTTCTCAGAGAGCACAGCAAGGTATCGAGAGTATCCCACCCTCACGGCAAAGCGTGGCAAACTACCCATGGCGTATTTAATATGCCAAAAACAATAACAACAAGTCTTACAATGGAGATATTACTGGTGCCCACTCGAGCAAATTGATGAACAATGAGATGACAGTGATACAGAGAAATAATATTGCATTTCATAAGCATATTTATATATCATAATTTTCTTTACCTTTTAACCTGTACATGAGCACAGGTTGTTTACATATATTATTCATTTTAAGTACTGTTTCAATAAAATGGGAGTAACAATATGTTTTTAAGATAGTGATTTCTCCGCACTCAGCAGTGAAGAATCCTGCAGGCACCACAACACCGGAGAATGCTCCAGGCCCCAAACTGAGCTTATATCACTGGGGTGCTTCAGATGGGGCAGGTTCAGTCTTCCCACCTTCTCCAGATGAAAGCCCTATAAGCTTTTATAAGCATGGTTCCAGTATGTGGGGACCATAACTATTTCTCTGAACCATGTGGCCACATAAGACCTTTCTTGATATACAAAGTGAGCAAAGGAAAATAGATGATGTAGCATTTGCCCTAGAAGGCAGGCTTGAATGGTTGTGGAAATATCCAAGTAAATATAATGCCCAAAACTATAGAGACTTTTTGTCTGCCATAGAGGCAGAGTAAGGACTGAAATGGAAAAGGAGAGGATAATGGGGATATTGGTGGTGGAAAGTTTGCACTGGTGGAGGGGTGGGTGATCGATCATTGAATTGCTGAATATCAAACATGCGGCTTTTGGCAAAAATGTGTTCAGAATACACATTAGGTTTCTGGTGCTGGACCACCCCAGGTGGGAATGGGTTTTATGCCTGATGATTACATTCAATATTTCGACACCAAACTTGGCCTGTTTCCCTTGGCGGCTCGGTCACAGCTGCCATCTTCCAGAGGCCTAGGGACAGGCAGGGAAGGGTCCGAAGTGACAAGGAAGATGGGGATTTGTAGGATGGGGGTAGAGCCAGCCCTTTCCCCACCCACCTGCCCCTATGAGACCCCAAGTTTTTGCCCATGAAAGAGCCCTCTGACTGCTGATCGAGCTGCTTATTGGCCATGATCCCAGAAACTCAGAAACAAAGCTCGGAACACAGTGGCTTTTGGCAGAAATCCCTCCAGATTTAATTATTAAAACTTCAGTATTCCAAAATGCAGCTGTGGATCATCATATGCAATTCATAATCAGCAACAGAATTCTAACGAATTGTCTAGTGTTGCCTTTTCGGCAGATCTGAGTGTTGGGGTAAAAATCTCAAATAATAATGTTGGGTTTGGTGTCGAAATATTGAATGTAATCAAAGTAGAGAGAGAGTAATGTGGAAATCGTCTATCACAAATGTGGGGGGGGTGGGATGGGGGAGATAGTGGGGGTTTTGGTGGTGGAAAATGTGCACTGGTGAAGGGTCAGGTGTTTCATCATTGTATGACCGAGACTTAAACTGAAAACTTTATAACTGCTTTCACGGTGTTTCAATTAAAATTAAAAAAGATAGTGATTTCTTTCCTTTGTTACAAATGTAGAAGTGGGGATACTATGTAGTAGTGAACTGTATTGTAGTTTTATTTTTACTGTTCTGAAGCACCCCTATGATGTTTCCAAGTTGATATATCAATTTACAACTTCATCCAGGACTCAGGGTTCATTTTTCTCTACATCCTCGCCATAATTCGTACTTTCTCCTGTTTTAAAGCTTCTTCAAGCACTGCTAGGGATGGGCAGGACCACTCTAGCTCAGTTTCACCTAGCAGTGTGGGGCTCAGAGTTCACTACTCTTGCTGGTACTCAGGAGCCTCCTGAGTCATCTGTGGCCGTGCTCAAAGGCTGGAGTCGTGTGGTGCTGGTGATCAGAATTAAAGCTACTCATATGCTAGTGATGAGCTCAAACTTGAGTTATCTCCCAAACTCCTCTCATCTTTTTAAATAAGAGTAACTCTAATAAGATTTAGGTCTTTATTTGTATTAGTAACAATTTGATTAGTAATATTAAGCACTCTATCATTGTTTAGTGGATAATTGTTAGTTTGGGAAAAATGTCCATTTAATTCTTCTGACTTTTATTTTTTTGTTTGTTTGTTTGTTTTTTATTTTTTTATTTTTTAAATTTATTTATTTTTAATTAGAGAATCACCGTGAGGGTACAGTTACAGATTTATACACTTTTGTGCTTATACTTCCCTCATACAAAGTTCTGGAACCCATCCCTTCACCAGTGCCCATTCTCCACCACCCGTAAACCCAGCGTCCCTCCCACCCTCCCCAATCCCATCTCCCCCCCCAACCCACCCTGCCATTGTGGCAGGGCATTCCCTTCTGTTCTCTCTCTCTAATTAGCTGTTGTGGTTTGCAATAAAGGTGTAGAGTGGCCACTGTGCTCAGTCTCTAGCCATCATTCAGCCCGCAACTCCCTTCCCCCACATGGCCTTCGACTACAATGTAGTTGGTGATCGCTTCTCTGAGTTGCCCTTTCCCCGGAACGTGAAGCCAGCCTCAAAGCCATGGAGTCAACCTCCTGGTACTTATTTCTACAGTTCTTGGGTGTTAGTCTCCCACTCTGTTATTCTATATACCATAGATGAGTGCAATATTTCTATGTCTGTCTCTCTCTTTCTGACTCATTTCACTCAGCATGAAACTTTTCATGCCCATCCACTTAACTACAAAATTCTTGACCTCCTTTTTTCTAACAGCTGCATAGTATTCCATTGTATAGATGTACCAAAGTTTCCTCAACCAGTCATCCGTTCTGGGGCATTCGGGTTTTTTCCAGATTCTGGCTATTGTAAACAGTGCTGCGATGAACATACATGTGCAGATGTTGTTTCGATTGTACTTTTTTGCCTCTCTGGGATATATTCCCAGCAGTGGTATTGCTGGGTCAAATGGGAATTCAATATCTAATTTTTTGAGAATCGTCCAAATTGTTTTCCAGGAGGGCTGAACCAGTCGGCATTCCCACCAGCAGTGAAGAAGGGTCCCTTTCTCCCCACATCCTCTCCAACAGCGGTTGCTTTTGTTCTTTTGGATGTGTGCTAGTCTCTGTGGTGTGAGGTGGTATCTCATGGTTGTTTTGATCTGCATCTCTCTGATGATTAGTGATGTAGAGCACTTTTTCATGTGCCTTTTGGCCATTCGTATTTCTTCCTTGGTAAAGTTTCTGTTCATTTCTTCGCCCCATTTTTTGATGGGGTTGGATGTTTTCTTCTTGTAGAGTTCAACCAGTGCTTTATATACCATTGATATCAACCCCTTATCTGATGGGTATTGTGTAAATATCCTTTCCCATTCTGTGGATAGTCTTTGGATTCTGGTCACTGTATCTTTTGCGGTGCAGAAGCTTTTTAGTTTAATGTAGTCCCATTTGTTGATCTCTGTTTTTACTAGATTGCTTAGTTCCGTGTCACCTTTGAAGATACCTTTATCTTCAATATCGTGGAGGGTTTTGCCGACCTTGTCTTCAATGTACCTTATGGTTTGTGGTCTTATGTTGAGGTCTTTAATCCATTTTGATCTGACTTTTGTGCATGGTGTCAGGTCAAGGTCTAAACCCATTTTTTTGCATGTGGTTGTCCAGTTGTGCCAGCACCATTTGTTAAAGAGGCTTTCCTTGCTCCACTTCACATCTCTTGCTCCCTTATCAAAGATTAGATGATCATACATTTGGGGTTGTGTGTAGGGATATTCCACTCTGTTCCATTGGTCTACGGCTCTGCCTTTGTTCTAGTACCATGCTGTTTTAATTGTTACTGCTTTGTAGTAAAGTTTGAGGTTGGGGAGGGTGATGCCTCCCATCATCTTTTTCCCAAGAATTGTTTTAGCTATCCTTGGACGTTTGTTATTCCATATGAATTTTAGGATTGCTTGATCCATTTCTTTGAAGAATGTCATGGGTATACTTATAGGGATCACATTGAATCTGTATAATGCTTTAGGGAGTATTGCCATTTTGACAACATTGATTCTCCCTATCCACGAGCAGGGTATATGTTTCCATTTCCTCATGTCCTCTTTGATTTCATGGAGTAGCGTTTTGTAGTTTTCTTTGTAAAGGTCTTTTACTTCCTTGGTTAAGCTGATTCCGAGGTACTTGATTTTCTGGGGCACGATTGTGAATGGGATTGCTTTTTTCATGCCCCTTTCCTCTGCCTCATTGTTTGCATATATGAAGGCCATGGATTTTTGGGTATTGATTTTTTAGCCTGCAAATTTACTGTATAAGTCTATTGTTTCTAAGAGTTTCTTAGTAGAGGTTTTAGGCTTCTCTAGATATAGTATCATGTCGTCTGCAAATAGTGAGAGTTTGATTTCTTCCTTTCTTATCTGGATGCCCTTAATCTCTTTTTCTTGTCTAATAGCTATCGCAAGTACTTCCAGTACTATATTGAAGAGGAGTGGTGAGAGTGGGCATCCTTGTCTTGTGCCTGATCTCAGAGGAAAGGCCCTTAGTTTTTCCCCGTTGAGGATAATGCTTGCCGTAGGCTTATGATAGATGGCTTCGACTATCTTGAGGAAAGTTCCTCCAAACCCCATTTTGGCGAGGGTTTTCATCATGAAAGGATGTTGGATCTTGTCAAATGCTTTCTCTGCATCTATTGATATGATCATATGGTTTTTATCTTTACTTTTGTTGATATGCTGGATTATATGCTGGATTGATTTCCGAATGTTAAACCATCCTTGCATCCCTGGGATGAATCCCACTTGGTCGTGATGTATGATCTTTTTGATGAGTTGTTGGATCCTATTTGCTAGTATTTTGTTGAGGATCTTCGCATCGGTGTTCATCAGGGAAATTGGTCTGTAATTTTCTTTCTTAGTGGTGTCTTTGTTTGCTTTTGGTATTAGGGAGACATGTGCTTCATAGAAACTGTTTGGGAGAGTTCCTGTTTTTTCAATTTCCTGGAAAAGTTTGAGGAAAACAGGCAATAGGTCTTCTTTAAATGTTTGGAAGAATTCGACAGTGAAACCATCTGGGCCTGGGCTTTTGTTATTGGGGAGGTTTTTGATTACAGTTTCAATTTCCTTAACATTGATGGGTCTATTCAGGTATTCCAGGTCTTCTTTCTTCAGTGTTGGGAGATTGTAGGAATCCAGGAATCCATCCATTTCTTTTAGGTTCTCCTTTTTTGTGGCATAAAGACCTTCAAAGTAGTCTCTAATGATCTTTCGAATCTCACTGGTTTCTGTTATGATGTCCCCCTTTTCATTTCTGATTCGATTTATTAGAGTTTTCTCTCTTTCTTTCTTTGTGAGTCTTGCTATCGGTTTATCAATCTTATTTATTTTCTCAAAGAACCAACTCTTTGTTTCATTGATCTTTCGGATTGTTTTTTTGGTTTTGATGTCATTAATTTCTGCTCTAATTTTTATTATTTCTTTCCTTCGGTCTGGTTTGGAGTCCTTTTTCTGGTCCTTTTCTAAGGTCTTGAGTCGTGAAGTCAAGCTATCTATGTGGGTCCTTTCTTCCTTCCTGAGGAATGCTTGGAGAGCTATAAATTTCCCCATTAACACGGCTTTAGCTGCGTCCCATAGGTTTTGGTAGCTCGTGTCTTCATTCTCATTTGTTTCTAAGTATCTTTTGATTTCTTCCTTGATTTCCTTCCTGACCCACTCATTGTTCGACATTGAATTGTTTAATTTCCAGGTGTTTGATTTGATTTTCCGTATTTGTGAGTGGTTAGCTTCTATCTTCAGCGCATCGTGGTCTGAAAAGATGGTTGATACAATTTCTATTTTTCCGATTCTATTGTGGTATGTTCTGGGGCCCAGTACATGGTCTATTTTAGAAAATGTTCCATGTGCACTGGAAAAGAATGTGTATTCTTTCTTTTTGGGGTGTAAGGCCCTGTATAGGTCTATTAGGCCTCTCTCTTCAATTTCTTCATTCAGGGTCAGTGTTTCCTTGTTGAGTTTTGTTCTTGTGGATCTATCTAGAGGTGATAAGGCCATATTGAAGTCTCCGACTACAATTGTGCTGTTAGTGATGTCCTCTTTGAAGTCTGTTAGGAGTCGTTTTAAATATTTAGCTGGTCGTTTGTTAGGAGCATATACGTTTAAGAGTGTGATTTCTTCCTGTTGTACATATCCCTTGATAAACAGAAAATGACCTTCGCTGTCCCTTTTGATCTTTTTCATCCTGAAATCTATGTTGTCGGATACCAGGATGGCCACTCCAGCTTTTTTAAGGGGGTTGTTTGCTTGGAGGATTGTTTTCCATCCTTTGACTTTGAGTCTATGTTTACTCTGTTTGTTCAGGTGTGTTTCTTGAAGGAACAGAATGTTGGGTTTAATTTCCGGATCCATTTAGCCACTCTGTGTCTCTTGATAGGTGCATTTAGGCCATTGACATTGAGAGAGATTATTGTGATGTGGTTTTGTGTCATCTTTCTGTGGGATTTGTTGTTCTTATGGGGTTCCTCCTTGTCTTACAGTAGCCCCTTTAGACCTTCTTTCAAGATTGGTTTTGAGTCTATGAAGTTCCTGAGCTGTTGTTTATCCGAGAAATAGTGTATGGTTCCTTCGAGTTTGAGTGAGAGTTTAGTCGGATAAAGTATTCTTGGTGAGGCATTCATTTTGTTGAGTTTTTTCACTATGTCCCACCATTGTCTTCGGGCTCCGAGGGTTTCTTCTGACAGATCGGCTGTAAATCTGAGGGGTTCTCCTTTGTATGTGATTTCCTTCCTTGACCTTGCTGCTTGCAGAATTGTGTCTCTATCCGTGGTATCCGTCATTCTGACTATGATATGCCTTGGGGTCTTTTTATTTGGGTCTCTTTTTGCTGGTACTCTTCGGACTCCTTGTATCTGGATGCCTGCCTTCTCCAGCTCTGGGAATTTCTTAGCAATGATATCTTTGTGTTTTTTTCATTGGGGTTGCTTCCCTGTGGTTCTGGTACTCCAATGATTCTTATGTTGTTCCTCTTGAAGTCATCCCCCAGGGCTCTGATTCTCTCTATAGCCATTTTGAGGTCTTTGGCCATGATTTGTTGTTGTCTATAAGCTTTCTGCAGCTCATCTTCCAGATCACTGATTCTGTCTTTGGCTGTAGTCATTCTACTGTTGAGGGCATCTAGTGAGATTTTTATTTCATCTACCGATTCCTTTATTTGTGAGACTTCCGTTCGAAGGTTTGAAATTTCTGCTCTCATTTCTGCTCTCATTTCTTCCTGGATTTTCTTGGTAGACCGTTCCAGCGCTTCATTCATCTCCTCCCTTAATTTATTGGATGTCTGTTCCATATTTGCTTGGAGTAGGTCGACTCTCCTCCAGATTTCCTCTCTGAATTGTTTATCTGAGAGGTCATAGATGTGAGAAGCCCCTGTTGAGGTTTCTGGTATCTTTTCTTCCCCCTCTCTTCGCGGAGGGGATTTTCGCTGCTTCTTCATATTGTCACGGAAGTATAGAGTTGGAACCTTGTAGTTATTTATTCCTCTTCCTTTTTGTGGGAAGAAGGGGCTCCGATTGTGCTAAACTTCCCTTATTCACTGATAGCTTTTATACTGTCAGCCTAAGCTAATGGCTATTTTGCGTAAGTGTTTGAGATCGCAAAAGTGAATTTTCAAAGGAATACACAGTACCGATTGACCTGAGGTAGCAAAGAATAACTGCGGCCGCGTTAGCGTTGGCCGCTCCGAAAGTAGGCCATGCCCACTTTGAGACCACACCCACTAAGACACAGGCCACGACCCAGTGTCTTCCTGTTGATGGGGGGGACGGGAGGGCGTGGCCGAGGGATGGTCCTCGTACCTGAAGGACGTGCGCAGTTACAAGCTGGTTTGGGAGACGGGGTGCGCAGGGCGGGCGGGGAGTGGCTTCAGAAACTCGGGGGACGCAGACGGCAGCGGGAAGTGGGGGGCGGGAGGGCGTGGCCGAGGTATGGTCCTCGTACCTGAAGGACATGCACAGTTACAAGCCGGTTCGGGAGACGGGGTGCGCAGGGTGGGCGGGGAGTGGCTTCAGAAACTCGGGGGACGCAGACCTCTTCTGACTTTTAAAGTTAGACTTTTCTTATACTGTCTAATAATACACCCTTATATACTTTGAGAATCTTTAAAACAGAAACTTTTTATCAGCAAACACAATTTTACTTCTTCCTTTTTGATTTGGTACTTTGATTTCTGTTTCTTCCCTAATCTTTCTGTGAGGATTTCTAGTACTATATTGAATAAAAGTCATGAGGATCAGCACCTCTGTTTTCTCTTGACCTTACAAAGAAACTTTCATTCTTTCACAGTTCAGTTTGCTATTAGCTATAGTTTTGTTCTCTATGGCATCCATAGTGTTGAGGTTATATTTGATAGGTTGTTTTTTATTATCCTTGGATAATCTTTTGTGAGGGTTCCTGAGAGCTAGGATTTACTTTGTTCATTGCCATCAAGAGAATGGCATTATCTACAAGGTGTCTGAAAGCACTACTAGAAGTTAACTTCCCAATCCATTTTAATAGATGAAATTTTCTTGAACCACTAACTTTCCAAATCTTGGAGCTGAATTCCCTTTCCTCTTCTTCTTCTTTACTTTTTTTTTCTATGCCACACAAACCAGGGTAGCTTGCTTTTCAAATCAAGGTATGGGGCTGTGTAATGTCTACCTTTTCCAGATTTAGCATCTATAAGGAAATGATACACAGTTAAATTTGATTTTTAGTTTAATATAAAAAATCATTTCAGAGTACAAGAGTAGCACGAATATTATATGGAACTTAATTTCACAATACAAGGCTCTTTCTTGTTTATCTTAAATTAAAATTTAACTTGTATTCCTCTCATCTATCTAACAATCCCAAACAATATGTTTGTCTCCACTTACTGTGTCAGTCACTCTCCCACAATCTTTGGGTCTTCCGTTTTCTCCTCTTGGCAAGACAAAGAAATAAATCTAGACTATGTTGTGTGGACAGATGACTTGGGTAAATATCTTATTTGTATTATTTGTATTGTCATTGTCACTGTCACTGTCATCCAGTTGCTCATCAATTTGCTCGAGCAGGCACCAGTAATGTCTTCATTGTGAGATTTGTTGTTACTGATTTGGCATATCAAATACGCCAAGAGGATCTTGCCAGGCTCTGCCATGTGATCAAGATACTCTCATTAGCTTGCTGGGCTCTCTGAGAGGGATGGAGGAATCGAAACTGGGTCAGCCTCGTGCAAGGCAAACGCCCTACCCACTGTGCTATCGCTATTTGTGTTAGCTTCCTCAAATTGCTGTATTCTCTAGCAATTCCCTCCTTAGCTTGTCAATATTTTTCAGAACTTGGCTTTTGCTTTAGGTAACTGTAACAGCTTTCATCCAGAATTTCTTGTCATTTAAGTAGGAGGATTGATCTGAATAATTTCTTTAGACATATCCAAGAATTTGGGAAAACTGTTTTCAGTGGCTTCTAAGCAATGTGTATTGTAGTTACTTATTAAGTATGTGGAAGGTTGAGTTCTACAATAGGCATATCTTTTTCAGGCAGAGTTTTTCTCATACTTTAAGCATTAGTGAATTGAAATGTAAAACTAGAGCTTTCATCCCAGCTGGAATTAATTACTCTTTCCTCAGGGCTTTTAAAGCAATTTGTAACTCTAATAGGGCACTAAACTTTCCTTTGGATTATATGTTTGTATGTACACATCTGCTTTTTTCTTTTGATTGAAAGCAAATCATTTGATGATGTGGTTTTGTGTTCTCACCTTCAGAGCCCAAACAGTCCCTAGGATGGTGAAGACTGATATGCTTTCAGCACTGTAGCAAGTTGTGGATAAACACTATTGTGTAGGATAAGACGGGGTTTGTCCTTTTAGCCTTGCCTTAGGGAAAATAGCTTACCTTAAAGCAATGTCCTTTCTGTATGGACACAGGAAGACAATATTGTGCTTGTAACTTGGGAGTTGATTGACTCCAATAATATTTACTCCTGGGCATCTGCTTTCTTAACTTAGTTGCCCTCAGTTCCTAATACCCCAAAAGCAGGATCCCGACGAGGGACAGGATGGATCCAGGGCAAGCGGTGAGTTATGTGCTACCCTGGCATCGAGATAGGCCAGGCCAAAGCGCCACAATACTCAACTATAAGTTGAGGGCATGATCATGGACAATGCTGTCATGATCCAAAGGTAACGACGAGATTAGGACCCTGCTGGGGTTAGGAAGACTAACCTGGCCTGAGGACTGTATAGTGAGATGTCCTCAGGAAGAACCAAACTTTGTATCTCTTACTGTGCTCATACAGAATGACATTGCTAGAAATATTAGGAATATTAGAAGTAGATTTACTGTAACTATTTAAGCAGATTACTAGCTTACACCCTGACACACCCTTGTTTGGAATCACTCCCTTGAGTGGATCTCCTTAGATGAGATTTCCTTAGATGAGATTTTGTTAATCTCCTCAAGAAATGGTCTTACCCTTCTTTGTTGATTTGTTGATGATAAACCCACCTTTGTGCTACCGCCCAATGTAATTTGCTATATAAACTGAGACTGTGGGGCAAAGGGGGGGCAGACTCAGGAGAAGCAGAGAGAGAGAAGAAATAAACTGATCGAGCAACCAGTTTGGCTTTCTTCCTTCAGCCGCCTGCCCTTGACCGACAGCACACACAGCGGTTCCGGAGCACCGGACATAGGCAGTGAGACAGAGCTGCCCGGAGAGCCCGAGAGTACACTCGCCCCTCGGCATGCCTTAGTTTTTACACTATTGAATGAAAGAGAATTTGGCAGACTTTTATCCAAAACTTTCAGTTTTTTAAAAATGAAATATGGGGCCAGAGCTGGTAAGATACTTGCCTTTTATGTGCCATGATTTGGTCCCACCATCACATATATTTCCCAAATCTCTGCCAGAAGTATCCCTGAACACAGACCCATGAATAATTTCTAAGTACAATTGAGTACGTCAATAATCAAGGAAGGAAAAAAAAGAAATAAAAATATGTAAACAGGCAAAACAAGGCTGAGGTCAATCATTATATATGAATTTTATCTAAGAAGGACTGCAAAGATACATGCTACTAACACAACATACTTAGAATTCATTTGTCAAACCAGTGGTCAAGTTGGGGACCATTCCTTGATAAAGTGAATGGGACAGATATATGTTAATGATGATGGAAAAGATCATATGACCTATTGTGGAATCACAGTGAGAGATCCTAAAAAGCCTTGGACTACAGAACAGAGATGAACTAGGAAGTAGGATGAAATAGCATATACAGGTGTAATGAATTAGAAATAAAAACTAGAGTGAAACACTTTCAAAATTTGAATTATTCCTAATTTATATAAAGATCTTCAGGTAATTTTCTAATGCTGGCAAGTAGAAGCAAAGGAGGAAGTTGCTATAAGGGAAGGGTTCCAGAATTTTTTATATAAATATAATCAATATTTCTCTTCCTGAAAAAAAATTAAGTCCTGAAAACCTATTTGCTAAGTCACCTGTAAATCCCTCTGTGTTAACAGTAGTACATTTCACCAGTTTTAAGATCTGCCTTGATCGGGGTGGGTAATGGGTAGTGTTTGAATGTAAACTACTTCTTTAGGCCCTCGGAGATTAATACTAAGTACCTAACTACTGAGTTTTGATAAAGAGTTGGACATTCTTTTGGCATTCTCAGTCAAATGCTTTCTCGTCCAAGAGTGTGAAGCAACCATTGGCCTATCGTCTACCATTATGGATTAAATTTGTCTTTTCTAGAATTTAAAATAAATATAGTGGTTTATGCTCTTTGAGTCTTATTTCTTGAACTCTACCTAGTGACTTTTCTGATGAACTTGTTTTACATTTATAATTTGTCCTTTCATACATGTTGTGTGTAAGGAGTTTGCTCATTCTGATTGATGGGTGTATGCTCATGTTGTGTGTAAGGAGTTTGCTCATTCTGATTGATGGGTGTTTAGATAATCCAGATTTGCCATCTATAAACTGACATTCATATAGGTTTTAACTCCTTTGGGGCTTTTAAGAAAAAAATTGCTATGAACCTTTGTATGAAAATCTCTATGGACATATAGTTTCAATTTCCTTGGGTACATTGAAGTGGAATGGTAACATTATATGTGGGCTGTATGGGATACATTTAACGAAACTATCAAACTTTTGTCTGTGGTTAAAAGGCCATTTCACACCTCCACTAGCAAATCTTAAGAGCTCTGCTGTGAGGGTCAGAGTAATAATACAGGAATTAAAGAGCTTACCTTGCATACATCATCATAAAGGAATATATATATATACACATATACGTATATGTATATGTGCCATATGCCTCTCGGAGAGCCCAGCAAGCTACAGAGAGTATCCTGCTTGCACGGAAGAGCCTGACAAGCTCTGTGTGGCATATTTGATATGCCCAAAACAGTAGCAATAACAGGTCTCATTTCCTTGACTCTGAAAAGAGCCTCCAATTGTTGGAAGAAACGAGTAAGGGGAGGCTGCTAAAATCTCAGGGCTGGGATGAATGGAGATGTTACTGGCTCCTGCTCAAGTAAACTGATGAACAACAAGATGACAGTGATGACAGTGATAGAGTGACACCTTGCATACTGCCAACTCTGCTTTGATCCCCGACACCCCATATGATACCGAGTACCTATATGAGTGACCCCTGAACACAGAGGTAGAAAGAGCCTATGAGCACTTCTTTTTTTCTCATAGTGATTTGCCTTTCCCTGGTTATCCTATTTGTAACCTAGAATATCCTATGTTCTTGGTAGAATCAATAATGTATATATGTATGTACATATCACTTGTATCACTTGTCATCCTGTTAATCCTCAATTTGCTCAGGCAGGCACCAGTAATATTTCAATTTGTCCCTGTTGCGTGCTAGTGTAGCCCAATGATATCTGCTCGCTCCAGGAACAGGAAGAGCCTCAAATCGTTCATTCAGGGTTTTGACGAAGAAGTCTGACCATCTTGTTGGTAGGCGGCCACGCGGTCTTTTGACGTCCCATAGAATCCAGTCAGTAACAGCTCTATTCCATCAGTCATCTCTGAATCACATTACATGTCTGGCCTATCTGATTTTCGACGCCTTGGAAAATGAGACAGCATCCCTGACTTTTGACCATCAACAGAGGTCGGAACTCCAGATTCCTTCTCTCACTTGACTGAAACATGATCCTCCAAGCATAGCTCTTTTGATTCCTCATTGGGATACCCAAAGAGCGTTCTCATCCTGTTTTCATAAGGCCCAGGTCTCTGAGGCATATGTTAGTGCAAGAAGAATGGTGGAGTCGAAAAGATGTGCCCAGAGCCGGAGGTTTTTCATCCTCTTAACCACTTCTTCGACACTCTTGAAGGCATTCCACACTGCTCTCTTCCTCCTGTGCAGTTCTGGCACCAAATCATTCCTCATGTTGAGTTCTCGACCCAGGTACACATAGCTGCTGCATTCAGAGATGTTCATTCCATTGAGAGCAAATGGAATGTCAGAGACTAGTTCATTTTTCATGAATATCGTTTTGCTGAGATTCAGCTGCAGTCCAACCTTTCCACAATTGCAGTCGATGTTGGCAAGCATTTGTGCTGCTTGGCTAATATTCAGTGTTAAGAGAACGATGTCATCAGTGAAGCAGAGGTGGTGTAGTTTCCGACTGTCTATCTTCACTCCCATTCCTTTCCATTCCAGTTGTCCCATGATGTTCTCGAGGATGACACTGAAGCATTTCGGTGAAATGATATCACCCTGCTGAACCATTCTCTTTACATCAATGACAACTTCCTTGTAGAATGGTGAGATCCTGGTGGCGAATCCATAACACAGCTCACAGAGGATCTTGATGTACTGAGTTTGAACACCCTGTTTGGCTAGGGCTTCAATGACCACTTCATTCTCGACAGAAGCGTAGGCCTTCTTTAAATTGATGAACATTAGGCAGAGCGGCATCTTGACCTCTCACAAAACTTCAATGAGTTTGGTCAGGTGTGGATATGGTCAACTGTGCTGAATCCTTTTCTGAACCGGCTTGCTCTCATGGTTGTCCTTCATCTAGTGTTCTGCCTATTGTATTCAGGATGACTCGAGTGAGCAACTTGTAGAAGATGGACAACAGGAAGATTGGGCGATAGTTGCCTATGTTGTGGATGTCTCCCTCTTTGTACAGAACTGTCCTGCTGGTTTTCCATTGGGACAGGTAGCGTGTGAAAAACCGAGCCAGTGTATTGACAAGTACTGGCGGCAAATTCTTCAGAAGTTCAGGTCTGACCTTGTCTGGACCGGGTGCTATACACGAAATGGCATATTAGATTTTGGAAGGGAGGACATGGGGAACTACATATCCATACTGTGGAATTTGGTATGTGGGCAGGTGAATGTGGCTGTTGCAGAAATCCAAGTAGAAGTCCTGAATAATCCTCTCTATTGCCTTTCTGGAAGATGTGATAGATTCATCAGGACGTCAGAGGGCAGTCATCTTAGTCTTGTAATTGGCAAAGGACTGGCAAGCATTGCAAATACTTTTCCCGGCTTTTGCTGCACTGGCCAACACTGCTGCTCTTCTCTCTTTGAGGTCTTCCATTATCACTTCTCTGCACAGTTTTGCGAGCGCAGAGGTTAGCTTATAGTTGCCTGAGGCTTGTGCCAAACCACATTGTCAAATGAGCTCGAGAGTTTCTGAAGACAGGTGTTTTTTGTTGAACCCACTACCCAGCCACCATCACACTCCAGGACGCTTTCCAGACACTCAGGCTGAACCTCATGCATGAGTAAAGTCCACAGAACCAGGTAAAGCAGAACTTTGCGACCTTGTTCTCCAGGCTCAACAGGACTCGAAACTCCTACAATCTCCGGCGCCCCGCCTCAGGGATCAAACCCAGACGACCCACCCTATCGAAGCCAGATAAATACCCCACCAACAGACTTCCACTACCTCCACTACCCAGCCACCGCCATGCTCCAAAGCGGCCGCGCGGCACAGCTTAGACACTTAATACACATTTTCCATAGTTTTCGCACCATATTTCATGGGCTGCAAATATGGTCTGAACCATAGGACAACCAGTAAGGGTGATTGGATGCCACCCTAAAAGACTCCATCCCCCGTGGAGAGCCTGGCAAGCTACCAATAGTACCCGGCCCACATGGCAGAGCCTGGCAAGATACCCATGGCATATTTGATATGCCAAAAATAGTAACAGCAATGGGCCTCATTTTCCTGACACCAAAAGAGCCCCCAATATGGCAGCATTAAGAAGGATGAGCAAGGAGGGCTGATAAAATCTCAGGGATGAACTAGACTGCCAAAATGAAGAAAGACTAAAATAACTGTCTGTACTTTCAATGCACCTGAGCTGGCATTGGAAGCATCCATCGAGGACCTGATGGTGCAAGCACAGAAGATCAAGCACTACATCATTGGTCTGACTGAAATGAGAAGGCATCAATCACATCATGCCATTTTCAACACTGCAGAAGAATTGTTCCTCAGAACATGCGACAACAGAGGCGTCGGATGCATCAGTGTTCTTGTCAACACGAACTTGTCCGTGAGCATTGATTCATTCAAATGCCTAACAACCTGAATCGGATGATTATGCTTGAATAGATGTGGGTCACTGCCAGCAGTTTCTATCTTTGTCATCTATGCACCAACATCCAACTACAATGAAGAAGAAATTGAGAGGTTCTACATGTTGCTGGAGAAGTTCTGTAAAGACCACACCTTCTACAAGATCATGGTTGGTGATTTTAATGCCAAGATAGAACCAAGAAGGTCACTCGAAGAACTCCACATTGGGTCCCATGGCCTAAAATGGAACGAACAGGGTGAGAAACTGAGTTCATCATGTCGACCAAGATCATCCATGGTAACTCACAGTTTCAGAAGGCCGCATCGAAACGTTGGACATGGGAGTCTCCCGGTGGACTGTTCCACAATGAAATTGACCACATCATATTCAATCGAAGGTTTTGCCTGACCGATGTCGCTGTCCCAAAATTCCAAACGGGATCAGACCACCATCTCTTTCATGCAATTCTACTTCACAGAGCATGGAGAAAGGACTGCAAAGTTTAGGTTTAAGAAGAGAACTCCCAGAATGACCACCAACTGGGAGCTCTTTGGCACTATTGGGGCAACGTGGGAAGATGCCGTCCTTGACAACATCAACGAGGAATATGATCGACTGGTTCAGCACTTGAATAATTGCACAAAAAATGCCAAGAGTGGGAAAGCCACATATGCACATATATTTATTTATATATAAATATATATAAATTATATATAAATATATATTTATATGCATATATATTTATTCATTCAAACATCTGTATAAAGAACAAAAAATTCAGTCTATCATTACCAACACTTAAGTTTAAAGTTTATCACCATAGTATTACTTAAGCGTTTGTCTGTATTTTCTTTTAATTTAGTTGTAGAAATGTCTTCCAAACTTCTCTATAGCACTGTCGTCCCATTGTTCATGTTACTGGTGCCGATTTGCTCGAGCCAGCACCAGTAACATCTCCATTGTGAGAATTGTTGTTATTGTTTTTTGGCATATCTAAAATGCCATGGGTAGGTTGCCAGGTTCTGCCGTACTGGTGGGATACTCTCAGTAGCTTGCCGGGCTTTCCTAGAGGGATGGAGGAATCAGAGCTGGTTAGCTGGGTGCAATGCAAATGCCCTACCCACTGTGCTATCACTCCAGTCAAGGCATAGGATCATCATCATCATCATCATCATCATCATCATCATCATCATCATCATCATCATACTGTCATTATTGCAATGTTCAAGAGTCCTACACTCGGCTGCATTATACCAGAGATGACACATTTGTGGTGCCAGAAACTATGGCAAAACCACCCGGAACAGTTAAAGCATGTTTACCAGGGAATTATATTTCTCAATTATCAAAGGGACATGGCACTCTCAAGACTTTTTCTCTGAATGCAATAAACTTCTACTACAGAAACTCTCCACAAATATGGGCTTGGCAAAATCAAGTGGTAAAGTCCATCTCTAAATATACAAGGCACCATAAATTGGTATGTACACTTAATTTGTCTTGACTAGCTCTCCAGGCTTCTGGATTTCTTTAGAAATTCCAAATTATATATCCACCCTGAGGTTACACCTCCAGACAAGTCTGAGAGCTAATAGCTAAAGCAAAACACAAACTGTCACTGGTTCAACTCCATAGTTTGGTCCAATACCCAGATAAAACTCTTCATTAGCAACTACCTTTCTTTCCTGACCCCTCCTTAGAACACCAGCTCTGCTTTCTGGCCCATGCCCAAATTTTCACAACAGACAAGATCAGCTGTTTTCTACACAGCAGTCATGGTCCAGGCAGAGGATAAGAGGGAGAAAACAGAAGTCAGCACTGGAGGTGGGGGTGGGGGTGTTCTTCCTTAAACTGGTAAGAGTCGTGGCTGTCTGTTTTTGTTTGTTTGTTTGTTTGTTTGTTTGACGCCCATAACTGGTGGTGCTCTGTACTCAGAGATCACTCTCAGCAATGCTTGAGGGACCATATGAGGTGCTGGGAATTGAACCCAGGGTGGCTGTATGCAGGACAAGTGCCTTTCCTGCTGTACTATCTCTCTGCCCCCTCTGTCTTCTATTATTTGTTTGACCTCCATGTATCTTTCAAGTCTCTTTCACATTTTGTCTCTCTCTAATCAACACACTGATGAGCAATTGTGTGTTTACAAAAGGCAGCAGCAGAGCTCTATCTCTCCCCTGCCCGCATTTGGTAGTCTCATGCCGCTAACCCCACCCCAGGGAGGTTGATGGCGAAGGGTAGGCGAAGGAAGGAACAAGTGCCAGGCTAGTCGCTGGTCGGTATTAATTGCAGTTCATTCCAATCTCCATTCCCCTTCTGCCTCTGTCTTCCAGCCCTTCTCGCTCTCACTTCTGACTCTGACTCTTCTGATTCTGACCCTTACTTGCATTGTGCTCTTTCTTTTCCCTGCTTCTGGCTCCGATGACTCCCTGATTCTTTCACCTTGTGCTCTGCTTCTGTGTCTCCTCCGTGCTTCTGTGTATTCTCCATGCTTGTGTCTTCTTCTTCTTCTACTTCTCCTACAGTCTTAGTTTATATCACATAGGGTGGTAATACAAAGGTGGGGAAGATTAACAAATCAACAAAGAAGGGTAAGACCATTTCTCGAAGAGATTAACAAATTCTCATCTAAAGAGATTACTCCAGTTTACTAGTAGATTCACTTAAGGGTGGGGTCCAAACAAGGGTGTGTCCCTTTATTCATTCCTCAACTAGCAATTCACTTAAATAGCTACAGTAAATTTACTTCAATATTTCTAGCAATATCATTCTGTATGAGCATAGTAAGAGATATAACCTTAAAGTTTGGTTCTTCCTGAGGACATCTCACTATACATTCCAGACCACAGTCCTCAGGCCAGGTTAGTCTTCCTAACCCCAGCAGGGTCCTAGTTTCATTGTTACTTTTGGATCATCACAGCATTTGTCCATGATCATGCCCTCAAATTATAGTTGAGTATTGTGGCACTTTGGCCTGGCCCATTTCAATGCCAGGGTAGCTCACAGCTTGCCCTGGGTCCATTCCGTCCCTCGTCGGGACCCTGCTATTGGGGTGCTAGGAAGTAAGTACAACTGAGTCGAGAAAGCAGATGCCCAGGAGCAAATATTATTCAGAGTCAATCAACTCCCAAATTACAAGAGTATAATATTAACTGTCTTCCTGTGTCCATACAAAAAGGATATTGCTTTAAGGTAAACTATGCAAAAGAGAGAAAAGCAATATTTAACTTACAATACAAGTTCAATGTCCTAGAAGGATCTGAACTTACAAGTTAACTCCTAATAACTCCACACCTGCGCAGTTCCACCACGCGTCAGTGAGATGACTTGAGTCGGAGAAGAAGCGGTTGTGATGGGAATGGCATGGGGGAAGTGACCCTGAGTTTACCCTTGACCTGAGTTACAGCGTCTCTGAATCAAACATCCCGTGTTGGAAGAAGAAACATTGGGGGGCTCCAGGACTGCGGTAGAGAAACACAGAGCAAGCGTCAAACCTTCTAGTAACACTTACGTGCAGGACAACCAAGTGACAGAGATCTCCAAACACTAGACAACCGGCAGGAAGGCTTTGGTTTAGGAATTGGTTTCAAGAGGAACAAGGGATGAGGGAGGAAAAAAAAAATGAGTTTCATCTCTCAGAGTCAGTAATACACAGTTGCCTGTTAGGGTAGAGGGAAGGTGTGAGGACTATTGGCATCCGGGAGCGTGGGGTGAGATGCTTAGGGAGGTGCGGGCCGGCCTCAGCACAGGGAGTGGAGCCCCGCGTAAGTATCGTTGAGACCAGCCGCCCGCCAGGCCGAGCAGAGCAGGGCGCCGGGCAGCGAGGCGCGGGCCGAAGACTGTGCTGACCTTCTGGGTTTACAGCTCTGTCTCGAAACTAAGTATGGAAATAGTAGCGCTTTTATTTTGCTTTTGTTTTGTTTTGTTTTGTTTTGGTTTGGTTTTTGTTTTGTTTCCCCCCACGCCCTATATCCCGCCCCGCCCCCGCCCCACCCCCACTGGTAGAAACGGGGGTCCTTAGTCTGTCTCTGGAGACTGTTCATTTCTTAGGATAGCGCCTTCCGTTGGCTTTCCCGTAGGCACAGCACCTTTAGTTCAAGAGCACCTCTGGAGGCCACAACTTGATTGCATCTATTTTTCTTTCTAGCAATTTTACATTTTTTTCTTTTACCATGTTTCCGTTTCTGCATGTAGAATTAAATAAGAAACAAAACCTGTAAAGTTGTAACATTTCACATGGAAATGCTGCCCGATCTTCACCAGCTTCAGAAATCTGACCTTTGCCGATGCTGCAGTAAAGTGTTGTAATTTAAAAAAAAATAATAATAAAAATAAAAAAAAAAAATCTTATTAGGGACAAAGTAATTAACTGGTTGGAGAGGAGAGCACAGTGAAGAGTTTACAGATAAACAGAGGACGTGTCTCCAGAGAGCTTAAACCTAAGCTCCCTGTGGCAAGAGAGGAAGGACAAACCAATGTTATCCTACAAGTATTGGTCTTATTCCCCTGACCCGGAAAGAGCCTCCAATCGTTGGAAAAGACGAGTAAGGAGAGGGGGCTAAAATCTCAGGGCTTGGAGGAATAGAGACGTTACTGGTCCCCTCTTGAGTAAATCGGTGAACAATGGGATGACAGTGATACAGTGAATCAACACATCATCAGCCCGGGTTGGAGGGAGACAGGTGCTCACATCCACTGCCCTACCTCTCTCTACACTGTAAAGTGGCCTTACTTTTTCTCACAGGCAGAGAACAGCTTGGTCTTCCCCAGATACTGAATATGATAGCTCCATGAGGGAAAGCTTGTAGTGTGGATGTTGTCTCACAGAACAGAGCCCTTCCTGATTGGTTTTGTGATTTGGCTCCACACAGAGCTGCTAGTCAGATCTTATTTAGCAAAGGGGCCAGAGTAAGACAGACATAACCAGCATGAGAAGACAAAGCCAACACTGAACTCCCTGTGTCAGGTGCTTCCTAGCCAGCATCCTCCAGAAAGTGGCCCATTGAAACCACTGAGATTGGAATCGACCCTTCTTTCCACTGTGTTATTCCTCTCTCTCGCCCTCTCTCTCCTTCTTTCCCTTTCTCTCTCCCTCTTCCTCTCTATCCCCTTCTCTCTCCTTTCTCTCTTTCCCTCTCTCACTCCCTCTTTCCCTCTGTCTCTCCCTTTCTCCCTCCTCCCTTTCCCTCTCTCTCCCCTTCTCTCTCTCCCTCTCTCCTCTTTCCCTCTATCTCTTCCTATTTCCCTCTCTCTCCTTCTCTCCCTCCCTCTCTCCCTCCTTCTTCTCCCTCACCCTCTCCTTCTCTCTCCCTTTCTCATCCTTCCTCCCCCTCCTTCTCTCCCTCCCTCTCTCCTTCCCTCCCTCTCTCTCTGCTGAGACATAAGCTTTCCTTGGTAAAATAGACACAAATTTCTTCTCTATACACATTCAAATCAATCATAGAAATCAAGGAACCAAATAAGCAGCAAAAATGTCTAATTTTAAAAAAATCTGCTGATGTAAATTTTCCAGGATAACCTTATATTATAAACAATAGGAATGAATACGTATAGAATGACTGACAAGGCTGTCAAACTAATATCAGCTCCATTGTTTTGTGTCTCTTTAGAGTGCATGCAATGCAAAGAGGAAATTGAACATTCCCCCTTGCCCTCCTCTTCTAGTCATGATTTATTTGCATTTCAAGTATAACCCTTAGAGTTTCCTTAGGTTTTTACCATAGCATGGTCAGAAGCTCAATATGACAATATACTCTACAACTGAACCTGAATTGTGATTAACAACAACAATAATAAAGTCTGTTGCTTTTAATTATGGTTCCTAGTGCCTTGATTTCAGATTTTATTTTACCCTGTTACAGATGCTAGGAAGGTAGTCAATGGAAAAGTTGTCACAGACAGAATATCTAGCAGATTCTAAAAAATTTGGGTTTCTAATGTTTGGAAGATCAATTTTATACCTTAAAAATTAGGCAAAATAGCAAACATAACACTGTATCACTGTCACTGTCATCCCGCTGCTCATCGATTTATTCGAGCAGGTGCCAGTCACGTCTCCAATTGTCCCTGTATTGTGCTATTGTAGCCTGATGGCATATTGGGGCCTTTTTCAGAATCAGGGGAATGGGGACCGTCGTTGTTACTATTTTTGGCATATTGAGGACACCACGGGTAGCTTGCCAGGCTCTGCCATGCAGGCGGGATACTCTTGGTAGTTTGCCAGGCTCTCCTAGAGGGACGGAGGTTTTTGTAGCAGCCTCTAATCTTTACAGGTGTTCCCAGTCTACTGAATTTAAGCTGTTGGTCTACTGGCATGTTATAGAGATCTGCACACTAACAAACACACACCTGCCTGTGTCTCTGGGCAACACCTGCGACATCTGCGGCCTCAGGCTGATCTCCTTGAGGTTGATAGAGTGCACACAGAGGTTGTTAAACAGCTGGAAGAGGCCCTATCGCGGAGGGTCTGTGCCAGGTCAAACACCTGTAAAAAGTCCCAGGTCACCTGGTGGTTGGCTGACAGCACCCCCAGTAAATGAGCCACTGCACACACTGCTGCCATGGTTCTATGTCTGACAGCACTGCAACTCAGCCTGGTCAGGGCAGGCAGCGACATTGTGGCTGCCACCGTGGTTTCTCCGTGCCCTGCTGACGCCATTCTGCCTGAATCTTGCAAAACAGCCGGTGATGTCCATCAGGAACTACACATAGAGTTCCAGCAGGGATCATGTATAGAGTTCCATGCCTCGCGTGCTGAGCCTTCTTGTCTAAGGCAAATTGGTGAACTGAACCGGGTTCAGAGATCCCAGGATGGTGTCATCACCGCCCAAACCCCTCGCACTCTAGCAAACATAAAGTAAAAATAATTTTAAATTGCTGGCTTTCTCTTCTTGCTCTCATAAATATGTTTAATCAAGTTATCCAAGTGATTTCCAACCAGATTTTACCCTTACTTCTTACTTTCTAGTATGTTTGAAATGCGCTATTGTGGGCCTAAGGGTAACAAAAAAATTATTAAAAGTTAGACCAAGAATGGGTTACAACAGTGGTGATACATAATTTTGATGACCCTTGAGTCAGGCTTTCAAAATCAAATTCACTGACTACTTCTTTTTTTTTCAATTTTTTAATAAGTCACCGTGTGGAAAGTTACAGAGTTTTCAGGTTTAAGTCTCAGTTATACAATGCTCGAACACCCATCCCTTCACCAGTGCACATATTCCACCACCAAGAATCACATTATAGCTCCACCCCGTCCCCCACACCCCTAGCCCCCCCACACCCCCAGCCCTCCCCCTCCTGTGTAACTGATAAATTTCACTTTACTTTCACTTTGATTGTATTCAATATTTCAACAAAACTCACTATTATTGTTTGGAGAGTCTCCCCCCTAAAGTCGGACCTGATAATTTGTTTTCCATTGCTGAGAATGAAGAGGTATGAGGTCCAGTGACCGCACTTAGCGGCCTCACGGTTTTTTCTGTATTTTAGTATTTTAGCAACTAAGTCCAGAGAAACATCTGCCGGAAGTTGCATCACTGCCAAGCTTTTCCAGGAAATTGAAGAAACAGAAACCTTCCCAAAGAGTTTCTATGAGGCTCACATCTCCCTAATACCAAAAGCAAACAAAGACACCACAAAAAAAGAAAATTACAGGCCAATATCCCTGATGAACACAGATGCAAAAATTCTTAACAAAATATTAGCAAACAGAATTAAACAACTCATCAAAAAGATCATACACCACGATCAAGTGGGATTCATCCCGGGGATGCAAGGATGGTTTAACATAATCCATCATGTCAACAAAATAAAAGATAAAAATCATATAATCATATCAATAGATGCAGAGAAAGCATTTGGCAAGATCCAGCACCCGTTTATGATAAAAAATCTCACCAAAATGGGTATAGAAGGGACCTTCCTCAATATAGTCAAAGCCATCTACCACAAGCCTACGGCAAGCATCATCCTCAATGGGGAAAAACTAAGACCCTTCCCTCTGAGAACAGGACAAGATAAGGATGCCCACTCTCTCCTCTTCTGTTCAATATAGTACTGGAAGTACTTGCAATAGCGATTTGGCAAGAAAAAGATATTAAGGGCATTTAGGTAGGAAAGGAAGAAATCAAGCTCTCACTATTCACTGATGATATGATATTAAACTTAGAAAACCCTAAAACCTCTACCAAGAAACTCCTAGAAACAATAGACTCATATAGTAAAGTTGCAGGCTATAAAATCAATACCCAAAAGTCCATGGCTTTCTTATATGCAAATAGTGAGAGAGAAGAAAGCAACATGATAAAAGCAATCCCGTTCACAATTGTGCCTCAAAAAATCAAATACCTTGGAATCAGCTTAACTAAGGAGGTATAGGACTTGTATAATGAAAACTACAAAACTCTACTTCAGGAAATAAAAGAAGACACGAGGAAATGGAAAAATATTCCCTCCTCATGGATTGGAAGAATTAACATTGTCAAAATGGCAATTCTCCCCAAAGCATTGTACAAATTCAATGCAATCCCTATAGGGATACCCTTGTCATTCTTCAAAGAAATGGAGCAGGTGCTCCTGAAATTTATATGGAACAATAAGCCCCCACGAATAGCTAAAGCAATTATTGGGAAAAAGAAAATGGGAGGAATCAACCTCCCCAACTTCCAACTCTACTACAAAGCGGTAGTCATTAAAACAGCTTGGTACTGGAACAAAGGCAGAGCGGCAGAATAATGGAACAGGGTTGAATACTCTGACACATCCCCCCAAATATATGACCATCTAATCTGTGATGAGGGAGCAAGAAATGTGAAGTCGAGCAAGGACAGCATGTTTAACAAATTGTGCTGGCAAAACTGGACAGCTACATGCAAAGAAAATGGGCTTAGACCTCCACCTATCACCATGTACAAAAGTCAGATCAAAATGGATTAAAGACTTCACTGACTACTTCTATTTATATCTCATTCAAGATTGCCCATATTTTTCCCTTTCCACCAACATTAACTATAATGTCGTATGTCTCTCCATGTTATTGTGGTCACTGGTGTATATACACAAGCACAACAGGCAATATTTTTGCCAGTATTCTCTCACTCACCTAAAATAAAGTGTCTATCTGCATAAGGACAGTAGAATTATGGGTCTAATATCAGATAGATTTATCTCCAGATGAATCATCAATCTAATCACTTGTTTAATGCAATAAAAAGAATCATTAGACATTAAATTCTTCAGTATGTCACTATATTATTTCAAAGAGTTCCTATAAATGATTTTGGTACTCAATTATATAAGATATATGTATATTTAAAAATTAATGCTTGTATCTATCTCACAAAATTCAATAAAATTAAAAATAATTAATGGGATCTCAGCATAAGAATGAAATTTACCCTAATAATAAAGAAGTGGGAGAAAGAGAAAAGACAAATAAAAAGTCAAGCACTGTTTACTTGTCTAAGTTCAGTATTTGAATAACATGCAAGTGATTTGGTCATTCTAAAATATTCCTTGGTGTTAACTGTAAAATAACTTCATTAAAGTTCTTCCTTTTCATTTTATTTGCTTTCTCTTCTCACTTAAGTCTCATTGATTCCTCTCTAACTCATTGTTTTTTATCCTTTTTTCTTATTTTTCCCTTCCTTCCTTCCTTCCATTTTTCCTTTTTTTCTTTCCTTTTTTTCTCCCTCTTCTTCTCTCTTTCTTTTCTCTTTCTTTTTTTCTCTTGCCTGCTTCCTTGTTTTTATCTTCTTTTTACCCTTATTTCCATTATTTCTATCTTCTGAAAATTGAAATATTTTATATATGTGAAATACTTATCTATTTTGCACATATTTCTGAGTACTTTTTGTCATGGTGCTCTACCAATTTGCTTTTCATACTGTTTTTATCTCCTCCTCTTTGAAGTATTTGATTAATAACTCCAGCAAATTCTTTTTGTCAATCTCTTTCCTCTCCAACCTGTTTCATTGCCCAATCTATCAGCAAACATAAATACGATCTTATGAAAATTTCTGCCCAGGCTTATGTCTCAGTAAATACTTATACTTTAAATGAGAAGCATTAAATAAGCTAAATAGACTAACATTTATATAAAATTATGCAAATGTATTAAAATGATTGCATTATAAAGAAACAATCACTTTTCAAATGACAGTGGATTGTCTAAACACAGATTTATATTCATCATATTCTCTAAAGTTGACTCCAGGAGGAAATTCTCTTTCTAGACCTATTACATAACTAAATATTCATAGGTTAATTTAATAGGCTCAGTGTATTTAATTAACAGTTAAATGACATCCATTTGATGTACACATCACTCATTGATAATTTTTTAATCCTGAAACTAGATTTGAATTACCTGTGAATCATTTGGGAACTTCAAAGATATTCATGTATTCTATTCTTGCATCTTTCAAGTCTTAAGAAGATCAAAGAGATGTGTTCAACTGTGAAAACCTTCTTAAGAGCTTTCTAAGACTATACACATCATACACATTTTATATATAAGACAAGACAGGATAATTTGGGCCACAGGGATATAAATGTCATATTCATTCACCTAAAATACAAATATTATAATATTCTTCTATTGTGGCCATGATCAATTTTTGATTTTTGATGACACACAGACACACACAGCCTATTCAAGGAAGTTGTGAATATGACTAACTTAGGGAACTAAAGGAGAGAATGTGGAAAGTCAAGGAAGAAGAGAATTCTAGATAGACTTTCCATTTTAATAATATTTTAAAACAGACTAGCTGATGATCATTTAGCACAGTCACATTTTCTTCAGCAAATGAGAAAATTAAGATGCAGAGTTTTGTGGTGTTTCAGCATCTACTTGTGTTTCTTTTTGTAAATTAGGAAATCACCCATATCATTTAGTAAATGCTACAACATCCTAAAAATTGACAGTCTGTCTTCTATGAGGCTGAAAGACAGAGGCTGAAAGCAGGGAAATTTTTCGCAACTGGTGAGATTTTTGCATTGCAACTTGAAAAGAATTGCATGACTGAACTGGACTTTAAAAATATGGTTTTTATCTGTCCAAGCCTATGATTACATACATATTAGAACATGAGAAGCATAACCCATTCACTCAAACCAGGTGGCACGTTTCTCAAAATGACATGGTACCAAATATGCAAATATGTCTTTATAACTTTATTTATGATTCTTTAACTTTCTGCTGTTGAGGGATGCAATAGGAACTGTTAAAGTTTAAGTCCTTACTCCGTTTTTGCCCCAAGTATGGGGGATGGAGAAGTAACAATTTAAAGAAATTAAGAAAAGTCAGAACTTAAAAGGTTCTTCTTATCTGCTTTCTCATCTGACTTCACCCTGAAAAAGACACTTGCGTTGACAAATGACAAGGAACAACAAAACATGTTAACAGTTATACCTTTATGTTATGGTGCTATATTGTTATCGCAACGGTGAAATTTCCCTCTCCCCAAGACACTTGTATCTCAAATCCTTCAAGATATTGAGGATTCACATGTTTTATGTAATGACTTTCTGCTGAGCCTGAATGCCATGTCTAAATTTCAGAAGAAAGGTCTCCTTTGCAGAATGACTGTTAACAGTTTCTAGGTCCACCCACCAGTGAAGTGAGGTATGAATCTGAGTGGTTTTGGTGACTGAAACCTTTGGCTAAGCAGATTAAATGAGATCCCAACTTCTTTTGTCTCTGTTTAGTCAACAAAACTCAGTAAACTGGGACAAAGAAACATATGTACTAATGAACAGCTAAGAAAGGGCAGTAATCCTGAGATAATTGGCATTTATGAGAGAACAAAGAAAGGAGATGCATAGAAGTGATATCCTCAAGAGTCCCAAAGGAATCCCATATCCTCTACTGATTTATGGGCATGAGAATAATTAAGTCAGATATAGGGTTAGCCCAAGGAAAAGACTTAACCAATGATTTGTACATCTGAAGGGAAAAAACCTGATGGCAGTGCCATTGGTCGGGATAACTAAATAGGGCCTAACTTGCCTCACAAGATGTCATTTTATTTCCCTTTATGTTCATGTTTTTATTAGAATCATTTGATCTACCACTTTGAATAGTAGATTTTCATTGTTCAGGGTTGTGGAGAGAAGAAATTTTTACCTTACCTATTGGAGTAGTTGTTGGTTTTGGCTTAGTTTGAGGAACTCTTTCCTCCTCTCTTTCAGTATCATAAAAGAAATCTGCTTTTAAGAATGGATTTCCTTAAGAAATTTTTGAAGGACTATTAATGGTTTCCTTTGGTTTGTCCTAATATAGATAAAGGTAACATCTGACCCTAAGCATGCTAGATTTTCTGGCATAGTTTAGCCAAGTGTTCTTTCAGGGTCTAAGTAGTTTGTGTACCTTTCCAGAGGACAGTAGTGGCCACCAAGCAGCTTGAAGAAGGTGCTGAATTCCCCGGGTGGCTACTGTGACCTGAGAGACAGCTGCCACAGAATCTAACTCACTGTCACTCTGAAAAGATCTGGGGAAACTGAATAGGGGATAATCTGTTTCAGAAAGACCCATCAACCTTGCTGGGTAGTAAAAGCATCTATCTCTCAAGTACAGGTTCCATAAAAACCAGGAGACAACTCAAAGTATTAGCATTATAAAACAAAAGTGTTAATATCATGTTTTTCACTTAAGAGACCTGAATTCACTTCCTAGCACTGCATAATCCCCTGGGACTGGAGCGATAGCACAGTGGGTAGAGCGTTTGCCTTGCATGGGGCCAACCCAGTTGATTCCAAGCTACCAAGAGTATCCTGCCCTCACAGCAGAGCCTCACAAGCTACCTGTAGCATATTCAATAGGCCAAAAACAGTTACAAGTCTCACAATGGAGACGTTACTGGTGACTGCTTGCGCAAATTGATGAACAGCAGTACGACAGTGCAACAGACAGTGCATCTTCAGGAGTGATGTCTGAGTAACAGGTCTGTAGTAAGCTAAGCAATGCTGGCTATGCCCCCCCCAAAAAAAACAAGTACAAAATCAAGTTTTCCATAAAAACTAGTAATTGGGAATATTCTGCAACCCTCTGTCTGAGTGGTAATGTCAGTCTGGCAGTCTACTTTAGACAGACAACACAGTCTAGGTGCTATACACATTTGATGACAGGAGAAGCCTAGTTGGATTTTAAGATTATTCAGAAGCAAACCTCACAGAGTAGCAACTGATACAAGTCAGAATGGAAAAGTGGAGTCTTAGGAAGTTCTTGAGAGTCTTTTGGCCAAAGTAAGGGTTATTATGAAGATTACATGCAAGTTTCCAGACTGAGGCTATGAGAAAGATGATCTTTACCCAGGTAATGCCAAACCAATGTCAAAGGTCTTTTTCCCATCTAGAGTTTAGGTAGTTTAAATAAGGTCATAGGGATGTGAGGGAACTAGGGTAATATTCCTCTAGTGAGTTTGAGGATTTTTACCACCCATTTTGCTTCAATGTCTACATAGACTTTCCCTATACCATAAAGCCAGGGTATTAAGTCATCCATGGTAGTGAAAAGAAGTCAGCTTTAAGGGTAAATTTATTGCTCTTACTAGTCTGAAGATGAGATCTCAGTGTTAGAGAAAGAATTAAAAATTATTATCCCTCTTCCGTTCAACATTGCAATTTGGCATGGAGGATAAAGAAAATACACATAGATTCAGTATAAACTTCGATGTTCATGTCATTTCCCCTCCCTACAGCATAAGTGGGACACAGGAGTTATGCTTTTTGGGACTAAGGTCCTGAAGATATCCCATCACTTTACACCATCCCAATATTACTGACAATAATGTGTCTTGCCCATCATCTGTCCAAAAATACTTCCATCAATATGCCAAGTAGGGGTGTCCTTAGGGTCTGACTTATCTAACTGGTCTGTGCAGGAGGAAAATAAATTTTTCTCTATTTAACTCTGATATCTCAGCTCACCTGATGTCACTCTGATGCTGATAAGTGACAACACTGGCTTAATAGCTTGATAGGCCATAAAGGTGGTGTTAGTGGAGTCAAAAAAGAAGGACCTGATAACTAATCATGAGTTTCCCTGTCATCCACAAATCCACCCTGGCAATTTGAGAGGGGATATGGACTCTCACAATTGACTCACAGTAATTTTAGTGACTTCTTTAACAGTAAGGTGATAGTAAACACAGATGTTTTAGCCATCCCTGGCCATCTCCGTCAGTTACTTAGAAAAGAAGGAAAATAGTCCAAAGTAACTTTAATCTCCAGGAATTCTCAAAGTCATTTCTGCTTTTTCTGAGACATAGTCAAAATGGATTGGATAAATATAGGAGTCATCATTATGGTTGCTTTAAACTCCTGGGAAAATTTTGTGCATTGGTAGTCCCACTCAAATTATCCTTTCTCTGATCCATGCAGCTTCTCATAAAGAAAAATTATAATACTATTAAATGATAATAGTCATTGTGTATAGGCTCAGACATGCCCCCCAAACTCACGAAGTTGCCATTAAGTTTGTGGCATGAGGATCTATCCCACTAATGCTTGGGAATCAAACATTATTCTTTCCACATTAATAATGAACTCCAGATACCTGACTTGAGTTTTACAAATCTGAACCTTTTCTGGAGTCGCAAATGAAGGGTACCTGTACTGGGTTGAAAAATTTCTATGGGCTGGAGTGACAGCACAGCAGATAGGGTGTTTGCCTTGCAAGTTGCCAACCGGGGTTCGATTCCCAGCATCCCATATGGCCCTCCGAGCACTGCCAGGAGCAATTTCTGAGTGCAAAGCCAGTAGTAACCCCTGTGCATTGCTGGGTGTGACCCAAAAAGCTAAAAATAAAAAAGAAAAATTTCTACTTACATCCATGACTTTTATCTATATGTTGGTCATAAATAGACTAATTGTGCAATATTAGCAAAGTGTGGACGATTGTGAAAGAGAGTAAAACCTAGGACTGGCTAGTCCATGGCAAACCCTTGGGGGAACAGGAGAAGGATGGTTATAGACCCTCACCTGGCTGCTTAGGACAGAGAGAAGGTAGAATGACAGCTCCAGTGTGAAAAGCTGCCAGTACCACTCAAGGCCATGGGAGAACTAATTTATGATCTCTTTCTGCTTCTTTCCCACCCAATAAAGACACCTACGTTATGGTATTTAGACTAAAGGCACTCAAGATAAGTGAATGGTGCACTTATTTGGGCTTCAGTCACTATTACAAATTTCCCAAAAGTCAGAAAGAGTAAAAGAAACAGGAGAAAGAAAATAAATTAGATTCACACGGTGGCCTTATGGATGTCACTTTGGTTTAAGGACTAATATAACTCAAATTTTATACTACCAGGTATTTTAGCATCACGAAATACTTCCTTTGGAGAGACAATATGCAGAACAGATTTATCTAGTCACGTGCTAGCCCATAAAGGTTGGTGGAATCTCATTCCTGTTAAAAGTGGCAAGAGCCCACCAATTCCTTCCAGAACCATACCAGAACTGAATACCAAAACCAAGCACCATAGTGTAGTGTAGTCTGCCACCAACCAGACTAGAACCAAATTATCAATGGAGTTCCAATTGTCCCTCGTGTCAGGTCTTCACACACCCTGTAAAGAAGCAATGTATTAGACAAAAGAAAAGAGAGTGAAAGAAAGAGCTACACATACAGACTAATGGACAGAAAAATCCCATTCATTTAGAAAAAGGGAGCAGAATTTCACTGATGTGAGGTCCAGATAGAGATTCAGTGTTGAATAAGCAGCTAAAGGTTTTTGCCCTCGGTTGAGCAACAAATTCATCAGTGGGAAATACTTTCCTAGATAATTTCTCAATACTTTCTCGATAGATTCAAAGCCTTGATTTTTAGTTCTCCAAGTTTTGATTTACATAAACATTCAAATAGAAAAAAAATCCCAAACCTTTCACCAAAATAATAAGGCAGGTTTCTCAAAATGACATAGTATTATAGGACTTCATTACATCTTGACTTGGGATGTATCCAAGTGGTGTTACTGGGTTTGGGCTTGGCGTTTTCTCAACTGAGGTGAGTTAGATGCTGGTGGAGGAAACAGAAACTGCTAAATGTAGTCCTTGTTCAGCTTCCAACACTGAGGAGTGTGTGGGGAGAGAACAGTAGTCTGGATTTTAAAATTAGGTTCTTTCATTCCCTTCTTATCTGAACAATACAGTCAAAATTTCACTTTGAAAAGGCCCCTTGGCACTGACTCTCAGTAAATAACAAAGGACAACAAAACCTGTGAACAGTTATAACATAATAAAATAATAACACTACCAACTCCTTCACCTTATTAAATCTCAAGTCAACATACTTTTATTCTTGTAAGAAAACTGAGTATCTTAACAAATAAAGTAAAATTATGAGCTCAAATAAATCTCTAGTTCTCTAATAAATAAAAATGCAGAAAACATATACTTGCTCAAACATACTAAATGAAAACTGTGGATACAAAGCTAAGTACTTCCTTATGCAGAGGTTCAATGAGGCAGGATTAAATAATGAAAAGTAAATAGACTTTGAAGTTAGCACAGTATCAAAGAAATGAATTTTAATATCTCATCTAACTCTTAATGGCTTTATGTCATAGAGTAAATAAGATAACTAAGTTGACCCTGGCTTCTCTCATCCTTAAAGTAAATATACTAATGTGTATCTTAAGTAGCTGTAGTGAAGATTGTAAATGATAGCACATTTGAAAAGACAGTGAAAGAAAAACCTGGCATATAAAGTACCAAATCAATTTTACTTATAATTTTTATTACTAATGTCATCTTTTAGCATCTTCATCAATGACAATATGGTTGACTTGTCTTAGAAAAATCACCGAATTCAACGACCAACCCTCACCCTTGCAGCTTCATTGTTTTCACTGTAGAAAATGACAAGTGATTTACATATTAGAATATTAATATTTTAAGTTAAAATGAAAATTATCTACACATAGATGGCATCACTAAGTATATAAGATATACCAAATTATATATCAAGCCATGCTTGATAAATAGTTGCTACAAAATGAACTGGAAAATGATAAAATAGCAAGTCTCAATTGGATGTTTATTATGCCTGGCCCAGTTTTCTCATGTTTTTTCATATGACTTATACAAATCAGTGAATTAGGCTCTACCATTACCTCCACTTCAGATATAATATCAATTGAGGCAAAAAAATCAGTTTCTTTCTCTTGCTTTTTTAAATATATCAAGTAACATCCCAGAAGCTGAACACAGCTTCCCATACCATTAATCCACATATATATTTACTACATTTCCAGTAAACAAGATACTTGAGAAAATAGTTGCCTCAAATATTAGTTATGATATGGACTATAACAGAAAACAGAGATTAAAAAATCATAGTGGTTCTTCAAAATTATTTTAATTTTAAATTATATGAAAGCCCATGCAGGTCTACAAGTCTGATACTGTTGTACCACTACCATCAAGAATCCAGTCCCTTTTTCTTATTATTATTTTGTCCAGAAGTGCATAGACTTTCCTCTACATATTTCTTTGTATAATAATACAAGATGATTGTTCTAGTTCCCACTTGCTGATAAGAATAAGGGGATTAAAGCTCAGTGCACCAAGTGCAGAAAGACAAAAGTCCAATAAAAAAAAAACAGAGTGAATTCTTACTGACCACCTTTGCTCTATCCAGTCCTCAACAAACTGGATGAGCCAAACAAATATAAAAAGTGATCTGCTTTACCCAATCCACCAATCTACATGTAATGTCATTCAAAAACACCTCACCTAGAAAAATAGTTCACCATGTCTCAGTCAAGTTGACATTTAAAATTATCCATCAAAAAATTAGGGATGTATCAGGGGTAGAAAAATAAAAGTAGAAGTCCTCATGAGGTAATTTCTAGTCTTTGGTAAAATGTTAAGAAGAGAAGGAAACAATGTTTTAAGGACTAAATCTTAATCTTCTGGACTGCTTTCAAGAATCAACAATCTGCACTGAGATATAATCTAAAGTCACCTCGCAACCTTTAAGAGAAATAAACCTTTTCTTCCTAAAATAAAAATGCAACAGTTAGTACTAAAAAACAATATGAGTATAAAACTATTCTACTCATCCTGTATTATTTTAATTTTTTTCTTTACTTAGGCAGTATCTAGCAAAAATTCATAAAAATTGGTCTAATGTCTCATGATAGTAGCTTTCAAAGTTGTCAAGTTTTCTCATGTCTTTTGAGCCAGTGGTCTTCGATCTAAGTAAGTCCATGAGTTTAGAAAGTTGAAAATTGCTACCTTGGTCATAATTGCCAGTTTGTGGACTCACAGACAGGACTGATGCCTGCCTGTAGATATAAAAAGGTTCAATAGTGGTCCTTTAAGCTCTGGGAACTGAGAGAGTATCACCACATTCATAGATCAGGAGTGCTACCTGTAGAGAATTTAAAGAGCCTAAATGTAATATCTCTAAGTAGCAAAATTTACTTAGTGACTTCTCATGTTTCCTCCCACAGTCAACAAAAAATGCAATAAGCTCATTTCAGTCACTAACGAAAAATCAAATGGAGAACTAGAGCAATACCACTACACACTTTGAACAAAATAACAGGGGTTCTTCACTTCACTCTATGCGGGGTTTCAAATGTTCCCGTTATGTTTTTCAGAAATAGAAATAAACATTGCTCAGTAATAATTAGTGTACTTTCAGCTCTCCAAACTCAGTGCACTTATAAACAGAATGTGGAGTGAAAAATAAACTGGGTCTTATAGCAATTTCAAAAGAGACCTGGAAATTTCCCCACTGAAAGTTTCCTCTGACCTAACTAGTGGTGCATGAACCCCACAGAAGAAGAGGAAAACTTTTGGGCAGATTATCCGCCTGAAAAAGTTGCTACATGTACTGGATTTACTATAAGGATTGTGTATTTCCAGAGGTTTTCTTAAGGCTGCATAAAGGGACATCTTGTACTCAAAAAGTTAATATTTTTTCATGACAGATGATGGACCCAGGGGGAAATGGTAGTACCATAGATAAATGAAGATACAAGTAGTCCCTGCTGGAAGTTGACAACAGCTTGATACAGTTTAGTCAATAGTGGCTGAGAGATTATTTTATTGAGCATAAGGGAGAGTGTCAGTTTAACACCCTTGGGAACAAAATTACCTGGGGTCTGGGATGTTGTGGCTTATTGGACTTTAGGTTATCTGAAATATTTTTATATTTCAACCTTATATTGCTATTATTTGAACTTGGAAGAGTCAACTTCCAATCTGAGTACACATTTTAGAATTATAATGAAGGTAACTGCACTTGACAATGGAAATTTGGCATAGACACTTGAATAGTTAATAGTAATAGATGAGGAAATTATGAAGAATTGGAACTAAGAAATATTGGCCTCCAAATATATACCAAAGGCAATTGATTCATTAAACAAATGATTATTGAATATTCTCTGCCATACCTAGAGAATGTGCCTGCATAAGCATAGCAAAAGAAATTGACAAAATATTAGACAAATAAAAACAATAGACCCTGTATTTTTTAATGAACAATTGAAAAAGCACAGCAAAGTCTCATGCTTTGTAGGTAATTAGTGAAAACACATTGGTGTTGATGCTTAACTGAGTTTTAACAGAAGAAATAGTACTTGCAATGATTTTAAAGCAAAAATTCTGACATTTTCAGTTCTTATGTATAGGCCTCAAATACAATATATAGGTTGATACCTTCTTACCATTGTCAAATTTTATAATCAAATTGCTTATTTTATTAGATAAAAATGGTCTCAAACACTATAGTTGTTTCAGTTTGTATTTCTGATCATGAAGCTGAGCATCACTACAAATATTTATTGGCCATTTGCATGTTCTCCTCTAGATACCAATAGTATAAATAGAATTCATATTTATCTTTTTAAGGCATTATTTTTTGAGGCTTCGATGACCGCCTCATTCTAAACAGAATCGAAGTCCTTCTTTAAGTCGATGAACGTTAGAGTGGCATTTTGAACTCTCGCAAAACTTCAATGAGTTTGGTCAATGTGTGGATATGGTCTATCATGCTGAATTCCCTTCAAAAGCTGGCTTGCTCACATGGTTGTCCTTTGGCTAGTGTTCTGCCTATTCTATTCAGGATGACATGAGTGAACAACTTGTAGACAACAAACAGCAGGCAGATTGGGCAATAGATGCCAATGTCGTGGATGTCTCCCTTCTTTTACAACAGAACGGCCCTACTGGTTTTCCACTGAGATGGAACCTTTCTATTCAGACAGGTAGTGTGTGAAGAGTTGGGCCAGTGTATTGATGAGTACTGGCGGCAGATTCTTCAGGTGTTCGGGTCTGACCTTGTCCGGACCAGGTGCTGTTCAAGTCTTTACCAATGAAATGGGGTGTTGGATTTCAGAAGGGAGGACATAAGGAATGACATATTCATCCTGCAGAATTTGGTATGTGAGCAGATGGACATGGCTGTCAAAGAGATCTGAGTAGAAGTTGTGAATAATCCTCTCCATTGCCTTTCTGGAGGATGTGATAGATCCATCGGGACGTCGGAGGGCAGTCATCTTGGTCTTGTAGTTGGCGAAGGACAGGTGAGCATTGAGAATACTTTTCCCAGCTTCTGCTGCACTGGCCAACACTGCTGTTCTTCTGTCTTTGAGGTCTTCCTTTATAGCATCTCTGCACAACTTTGTGAGCCCGTACGTTAGCTTGTGGTTGCCTGAGGGTCAAGCCAAACCACGTTGACAAATGAGCTCGAGAGTTTCCGAAGACAGGCGTCTGTTTGTGTATTTCTCACTCTCGGCATTTTTCGCACAGACATGGAGGTGCTGGACCAGTCGATCATATTCCTCGTCGATGTTGTCAAGGACAGCATCTTCCCACGTTGCTGCAATAGTGCCAAAGATCTCCCAGTTAGTGGTCATTCTGGTAGCTGCCTTCTTAGACTTAAATTTTGCAGATTTTTCTCCCTGCTCTGTGAAGTAGAATTTCGCAAGGAGACGGTGGTCCAATCCCATTTAGAATTTTGGGACAACAGCGACATTGGTCAGGCAAAACCTTCGATTGAATATGATGTGGTCAATTTCATTGTGGAACTGGCCAAACAGAGCATTCAAACTCAGTATATCAAAATCCTCAGCGAGCTGTATTGTGGATTCACCACCAGGATCTCACCTTTCTACAAGGAAGTGATCATTGATGTAAAGAAAGGGGTGCAGCAGGGTGATACCATTTCATTGAAACTCTTCAGTGCCGCCCACAAAAACATCATGTGACAACTGGAATGGAAAGGAATGGGAGTGAAGATAGACGGTCGGCAATTACACCACCTCCATTTCGCTGATGACATCGTTCTCATAACACTAAACATTAGCCAAGCGGCACAAATGCTGGCCATCTTTGACCATGAATGTGGAAAGGTCTGTTTGCAGCTGAATCTCAACAAGACGATGTTCATGAAAAACAAACTGGTCCCTGAAGCTCTATTTTCTCTCAATGAAACAAACATCTCCGAATGCAGCAGCTATGTGTACCTGGCTTGAGAAATCAACATGAGGAACCACTTGGTGCCAGAACTGCGCAGGAGGAAGAGAGCAGCATGGAACACCTTCTAGAGTGTTGAAGAAGTGGTTAAGAGAACAAAGAACCTCCGACTCCAGGCACATCTTTTCGATTCCACCGTTCTTCCTGTACTAACATATGCTTCAGAGACCTGGGCCCTATGCAAACAGGATGAGAATGCTGTTAGGGTATCCCAAACAGGAATCGAAAGAGCTATGCTGGAAATATCATGTCTCACTCAAGTGAGAGAAGGAATCCGAAGTTTTGGCCTCCGTCGACAGTCAAAAACAAGATGCTGGGGGCTGGAGTGATAGCACAGCGGGTAGGGCATTTGCCTTGCACGCAGCTGACCCGGGTTTGATTGCCAGCATCCCATATGGTCCCCTGAGCACCACCAGGGGTAATTCCTGAGTGCAGAGCCAGGAGTGGCCCCTGTGCATTGCCAGGTGTGACCCAAAAAAGCCAAAAAAAAAAAAAAGATGCTCTCTTGTTTGCCAAGGCATGAAATATCAGATGGGCTGGTCATGTAATGCGATTCAGAGATGACCGCTGGACTAGAATTCTAACCAACTGGATTCCACGGTATGTCAGAAGACCTCGTGGCTGCCCACTAACTAGATGGTCATATTTCTTTGTCAAATCCCTAAATGAACGATTTGAGGCTCTTCTTGTTTCTGGAGCAAGCAGATACCATTGGGCTGCACTAGCACGCGACAGGGACAAATGGAGACGTTACTGGCGCCCGCCCAAGCAAATCGAAGATCAACGTTACTACAAGTAATTTTTTGAGGCATTTTGATTGATAATTCTGTCATTGGTAGTTTTGCTTTAACATCATATCCACCACCAGGCCACCTGCTAGCTACAAACAAGGTCCCAAAGTCAAGAACTGTAAAACAATTCTCCAGTGCTATTGACAATTTTTTTTCTCCCTTCACTATAAGTCCAATATATGAGAGAAATAATTTTCTGTCCATTCATTTCTTATGACAGACTTCACTCAATATTATATTCTCTAGTTCTATAGATGCTATGGGAAATTGAATGAGTTTTTTTCTTCTTTGCAGCTGCATAGTATTCCATTGTGTATACATACAATGGCTAATTATTATAAATGGGCATTTGGGTTGCTTTTGTATCTTGACTATCATACCAAGTACTGCATTTAGTACTGGTGTGACTCAGAATAAATTTTTTATTTAACTTTTTAAAATTAATTTTGAATTATGATTTTTGCGATTTAGAGGCAGCTGCCAAAAATGATATTGTTCATTGGACCGAAGAATTGTTTGTCCATTTTTCCTTTGACCTGGGTTTCTTGAGGGCCTTTGCGTCGATGAGTTTTTGGTAGGGGCATTAGTGTGAGGGGCCTGAGGTTAGGCTAATGTTTAAGTGAGTGTATTCCATTCATTGGAACTAATAATTACAGTGTAACAGCAGCAGTTCACTTCTTACTACAGTTACAGCTATAGTTTAAGGTTTTTCTATTTTTGTTCTGACCCAGCTTTCATGAAGGATTTCCTTCGAAGGGTTTTCAGTGTTAGTGAGAGGGTTTTGAAGTTATGCTAGCATTTAGGTGAGTATGTTTCATTCACTTGCACTAAAAATTGAGGTTTGCCCATTTTTCGTCCAACCTGGGTTCATGAAGGCCTTTGTTTTGATGAGTTTTTGGTATGGGTGTTATTGAGAGAGCCTTGAAGTTAGTCTACCATTTAGGTGAGTGTGTTTCATTCATTGGAACTAAGAATTACAGCATAGCATTCGCAGTTCACTTTTAACTATGGTTATAGCCATAGTTTAAGGTTTGTCAATTTTTTGTCCAACCCAGGTTTTATGAAGGCCTGAAGGCCTTTGCTTCCATGAGTTTTCAGTAAGGGTAGGACCTTGAAATTAGGCTAACAATTAGGAGTTTGTGTTTTGTTCTTTGGAACTAAGAATTACAGTATAGCTGTCATAGTTCACTTTTAACTATGGTTATCGCTATAGTTTAAGGTTTGTCCATTTTTCTGCCCAACCCAGATTTCATGAAGGCTTTGCTTCAATGAGTTTTCATTAAGAGTGTTAGTGAGAGGGCTTTGAAGTTAGGCTAATGTTTAGTGAGTGTGTTTCCTTCTCTAGACCTAAGAATTGTGTTTTCCCCATTTTTTTGTCCAACCCGGTCTCATGAAGGCCTTTGCTTCCATGAGTTTTTGGTAAGGGTGTTAGTGTGAGGGTGTTGAAGTTAGGCTAACGGTTAGGTGAGTGTTTCATTCATTGGAACTAAGAATCACAGTGTAGCACTCGCAGTTCACTTTTTCCTATGGTTATAGCAACAGTTTAAGTTTTGCCCATTTTTCATCCAACCCGGGTTTCATGAAGGCTTTGCTTAGATGACTTGTCGGCAAAAGAGTTAGTGAGAGGGCTTTGAAGTTAGGCTAACTTTTTGGTGAGTGTGTTTCATTCATTGGAACTAAGAATTATAGTGTAGTAGTTGCAGTTCACTTTTTACTACGGGTTCAGCTATACTTTAAAGGTTTGTCCATTTCTCATCCGACCCCAGTTTCAGGAAGGATTCGCTTTGATGATTTTTTGGTAAGGGTATTAGTGTGAGGGCTTAGAAAAAGAGATGGGTCACTCAGAGAAAGAGGTGTACTAGATATACCATGGAAAGAGTGGTGAAAAAAATAAAAATGTCTTGTAAGAAAAAACGATATATAAGTATATATATTTAGGACATATATGTTTAGGATTGGTCTGTACACTGGGATTCATTTACTGAGCTATACTTTGGGGCATGGGGCATACCTGTCAGTGATTAGGTGTTACTCCTGGCACTGCTCAGGCCACCATTTAGTATACCAGGGATGGACTCTAGGTGACCAAGATCAATGCAAGTGTCAAGCTTCTGGACTATCCCTCTGGGTTCATTCTCTGGGAGTTAAATTGTGTTTCTGAAACTGCCACTTGGGGTGTTCCTTGTAGATGAGAGTTCATTGGTCGCCTGTTTTCAAGGGGTAGCACAATGACTGGGCAGTGCTCTCTAATGTTCTTACCAACCTTTGCTCCTGTTCCAGTGTCTCTCCAGCTCTCTTGGTTGCTTGGCCAGTTCCTCTCTGCATCTCCAGGCCTGGCTTTGGAGTCACAGCTTTCACACATCTTAATTGATCACTTCCCTGAAAAACACATTGTCCCTGACCCACCCACCACCTACCTGCCTGTTTTACCTTGAATCAGCCCGCAGGTGTTTTTCCTTTTGACTCCTGTGTGAAAGCATTAGTTTAAATGAGCATTAGTTTAAATTAGTTTAATTATGGTACTGGAACAAAGGCAGAGCTTCAGACCAATGGAACAGGGTTGAATACTCTGACACACACCCCCAAATATACGATCATCTAATCTTTGATAAGGGAGCAAGAAATGTAAAGTGGTGCAAGGAAAGCATGTTTAACAAACTGTGCTGGCAAAACTGGACAGCTACATGAAAAACAATGGGCTTAGACCTCCACCTATCACCATGTACAAAAGTCAGATCGAAATGAATTAAAGACCTCAACATCAGACCAGAATCCCTAAGGTACATTCAAGACAAGATTGGCAAAACCCTCCACAACATTGAAGCAAACGGTATCTTCAAAGCTGGCCAACCAAGTGAAAACAGAGATAAATAAATGGGACTATCTCAAACTAAGAAGTTTCTGCACCTCAAAAGAAACAGTGACCAAAATACAAAGACAATCTACAGAATGGGAAAAGATATTTACGCAGTACCCATCCAATAAAGGGTTGATATCAAGGATATACAATGCATGGTTGAACTCCACAAGAAGAAAACTGCCAACCCAGTCAAAGAATGGGGTGATGAAATGAACAGAAACTTTCCCAAAGAAGAAATCCGAATGGCTGAGAGGCACATGAGAAAATGTTCAACATCACTAATCATCAGGGAGATGCATATCAAAACAACAATGAGATATCATCTCACATCACAGAGACTGGCCCACATCCCAAAAAACAAAAGCAACCAGTGTTGGCAGTGTTGGCGTGGATGTGGGGAGAAAGGGACTCTCCTTCATTGCTGGTGGGAATGCTGACTGGTCCAGCCCTTTTGGAAAACAATATGGTTGATTCTCAAAAAATTAGAAATTGAGCTTCCATTTGACCCAGCAATACCACTCCTGGGAATATATCCCGGAGAGGCAAAAAGGTATAGTAGAGATGACATCTGCATTTCTATGTTCATTGCAGCACTGTTTACAATAGCCACAATCTGGAAAAAAACAGAGTGCCCAAAAACAGATGACTGGTTAAAGAAACTCTGGTACATCTACACAATGGAATACTATGTAGCTGTCAGAAAACATGAAGTCATGAAATTTGCATATAAGTGGATCAACATGGAAAGTATCATGTTGAGTGAAATGAGTCAGAAAGAAAGAGACAGACATAGAAAGATTGCACTCATATGTGAAATATAAAGTAGCTGAGAGGTACAAGCTTGCAATGATGCAATTTCTGGCAGATATTCTTTGGACTTAGTTACTTAAATACTAAAATACAGAAATCCAAAACTGTACGGCCGCTAGTGTGGCCACTCGACCTCATATCTCTTCATTCTCAGCAATGGAAAACAAATTATCAAATGCTTCCTTTTCAGCAGGTCCTACTTTAGGGGGGAGAAACTCCGAACAATAATAGTGAGTTTTTTGTTGAAATATTGAATGTAATCAAAAAAGTGAAAGTAAAGATAAATTTATCAGTTACACAGGTGGGGTGGGGGACTGTGGAGGTGGGGGGAGTGGGGAGGTATACTGTGATTCTTGGTGGTGGAATATGTGCACTGGTGAAGGGATGGGTGTTCAAGCATTGTATGACTGAGACTTAAACCTGAAAGCTTTGTAACTTTCCACATGGAGATTCAATAAAAGAATAAATTAATTAAAGAATAACTGAGCAGTTTTGCATCAGGACTTCTCCTTCCCACAACCTCCACTGTGTGACCGACCACTCCAGCAGCTGCCTCTACACTTTTCTATCTGAACCAATTCCAGTTGCATCACAGATTTACCACTTGTATCACTTGTCCTCCTGTTGATCTCCAATTTGCTCAAGCGGGCACCAGTAACATCTCCATTTGTCCCTGTTGTGCACTAGTGTAGCCCAATGATACCTGCTCGTTCCAGGAACAGGAGAAGCCTCAAACCATTCATTCGGGTTTTTGACAAAGAAGTCTGATCCTCTCATTGGTGGGCGGCCATGTGGTCTATTGACGTCCAATGGAATCCAGTCGGTAACAGTTCTAGTACTGCAGTCATATCTGAATTACATTATATGTCTGGCCCATCTGATTTTTGATGCCTTGGCAAACGAGACAGCGTCCCTGATTCTTGACCGTCAATGCAGGTCAGAACTCCGGATTCCTTCTCTCACTTGAGTGAGATGTGATTCTCCTAGCATGGCTCTTTCAATTCCTCTTTGGGATATCCAAATAGTGTTCTCATCCTGTTTGCGTAGGAACCAGGTCTCTGAGGTGTATGTTAGTGCAGGAAGAACAGTGGAATCGAAAAGATGTGCCTGGAGTTGGAGGTTCTTTGTTCTCTTAACCACTTCTTCAACACTCTAGAAGGCGTCCCACGCTGCTCTCTTCCTCTGTGCAGTTCTGGCGACAAGTCGTTCCTCATGTTGAGTTCTCGACCCAGGTACACATAGCTACAGCATTTGAAGATGTTCATTCCATTGAGAGCAAATGGAGCATCAGGGACTAGTTCATTTTTCATGAGCATCGTCTTGTTGAGATTCAGCTGCAGTCTGACCTTTCCACACTTGTGGTTGAAGTCGGCAAGCATTTACCAGATTGGTCAAAAAGATTCTCTCAGCACCTAGAGCCTGGCCCTTTGAGGAGCCTTGTAGTAAAGGAAGTGATGACACACACAGGCCTGTGATTGCCTGGCTGTAAGGAGAAGCCCTGGGGCCAAGAAGGAGAGACTTTTGCAGTTAGGGTCTAAGGTCCTTCTCTGGCTTGGACCCTGAGCAGTGTGTGAGTCCCATATGTGTTGCTGACCCCAGGTCTTTCGGGCTCCCAGATGTATATTTTTGCACTTCACTCACACTGCGCTTTTCTCCTCTGTGCTTTGCTTTCTATGCTTTGCTTCATTGTTCATCTATTATACATCCATGAGATTTGGGACCCTTCACTCCCAGTATTTCTCTTACTAGGCTGGCTGCTTGCCTTCAGTGTCAGGGTGCCCTTTTCAGGAGCAGCTGAAACCCCACCCACTCTCTCTGTCATCAGGCTTGTCTTTGCCTCACATCATGAGCATGGTTTTGAGTATACTAATAAAATCATTTTTTTCCTATAGGCCTGGTGTTGCTTTGGGGCTATTCCTGGTCATCATCAGCGGATCCTTTGGGCACTTCTCAGGGATCAGTCCTGTAACCCTTATGCAAGGAAGATACACTAGCTGTTCTCTCTCTGACCCACTAAGGAATATTTTTTCACTTTTTTGTTAAAAAGTGAATGAGTGTGCCCCTAACAGAGCAAGCTTGGGCCAAAGTGATAGTACAGCGGGGTGGGTGATTGCCTTACATGGTTTAATCCGCAGCATCCCATATGATCGCCCAAATATCACTGGATATGGTCAAATACAAAACACAAAAAGCTAGTTTGGGGATTGACAAGCTCATCAACAATCCTACCAAAGGATCTTCCCTTTCTATGGGCCTGTTGGGACTGAGAATCATAGCAGATTTCTCACCTGCTCTGCACATTAAACCAGGTGTCACTCAACTAATTCTTATTTTGTTTTTGTGATTTGTTTCAAAACTCAAAACCTTCAAAATTTGCTGCAATTCAAATTGTGTTGCTACGCTTGGTCACTGAATATGATTGAACTGGTAAAATTCACACATTCAAAATATTTGTATCAGGCAGGATAGCTCAGTGGAGCAAGGGTGTGACTTGAAGGATGGGGGATCATGCACCATCCTTGCCACCATATCTGGTTTCCCAGCACTGCAGAGAGCATATCAGAACCTAATCCTGGGAGTATAGGACCCTTAGTCTCACTTGGCACTGACACCCAAGGAAATTTTATTATTTTTCATATCAAAGAAATGCTGTAACTTGGGATGTCAGGGCTCCCATACCGTCAGATTCTGTTTGGGCCCTCAAATGTTGTGGGGTCATGATCCGAAACCAACGAGACATAAAGAAAATTACATTTGGAGGAGTGTATTCACACCACCTGGCAGCCTGTCCTTGGAATGAGAAACAGTCTCCCAGCAGAAGCACAGACTTTTGGTTAGGAAAACCCACATCCAGGCATATCTGTCTCTCTTTATGTCTTTTTGGGTCACACCTGGCAATGCACAGGGCTTACTCCTGGCTCTGCACTCAGGAATTACTCCTGGCGGTGCTCAAGGGACCAGATGGGATACTGGAATTGAACCCAGGTCAGCTGCATGCAAGACAAACACCCTACCTGCTGTACTATCACTTCAGCCCCAACCTGTCATTTTTAAGCACCTACAAATTTAATTTACTCACCAGGCCCATATCCTGGCACCGAATAAATTTATGTAAGCACAGTAAAGCAAGAATTGTTACAAATAAAAGTGATTACACAAAGCAATCAACTATTGATCTTTAATCACCTCATTTTGGGTGACCCTAACTCATGGTTCCTATTTGCATTCTGTGATGAGTTGAGACCTTAGTGGAGCATTTACAATAAATTCAGTATAGTTACAGAATGATTCTTCTACAAAGATAAGCTTCTAATCTAAACTTCATATTCTTACTATCACTGTATCACTGTCACTATCAGTGATTCTTACTATTCTTACTATAACATATCAAATCATCCTAACCGAATAATGGGTCAACATGTCTGAAAAGAGACTTCCTCCCACACACCTGCAGTACAGTTATTCTTGCCCACTGATTCAAATTTTGAAGAATTTCATTCTTGCTCGATAGTCTAATATTAAACTACTAAAAGACCACTCAGCAGTACGGCAGTGAAGGGGCTTTCCATTCATGTAGGGAGCCAGAGCACATTGCGCATGCGTGGCGGCCATGACAGAATGACCTCATATGGGGTGATTGGCGAGAGCCAATAGATGAGCGCCACGTCAGAGGCGGGGCAACCAGGGCTATATAAGGACTGCCGTTACCCGGGTTGGGGTTCTTTCTCTTCGTCAGTTAACTGAATAAATGTCTGCAGAAGGATCCTCAACCCGTGTCGTCTCACTCTTTGCTGGCGAAGGGAAATCGCGACGTGGGCGACGAACACATTCATGTGTCCAATCCATTTATAACCTTCTTGAATTCACTGCATTGTCAAACTTGTGCACTGTTTGAAGAGTTGCTGAACACAAATCTCCAGGAGTAAGTGGAGAGCACCTATGGCTCTGAACACATACTCACATACAGACACGGAGGAATTTTGCTTACATGTATGTTTTCCCCGTCATCACCAATTCTGGCACCCCTTTCTGGGCCACTCTTTACCCCACTCTGGTCCACATGATTCACTTAGTTTTTAACCTCACTCCTGTAATTGTATGAACATTAACAGGGGAAGCTACTCAGGAACAAGAAGTTCAATGACATATAAACAAACGTCAGGGCTCGGAGAGATGGGCCAGCTGGGAATTTGCAGCCCAGATTCCATCCAGATGCACCAGAGGGTTCCCTAAGCCCAGTGTGGAGTGATCCCTGAGCAGAGTCAAGAATAAGTCCTTATCACTAGTGAAGTAGGACTCCTGAAAATATTGAGTAAACAAAATATCATGAATATATGAATATTGTTGCCCAGTGATTTCTGAGATAACTGGGGTAGGGGAGTGGATGGATTTTGGTGGGACAGGGCTGGATCATGGCACTGGTGGCTGTTTGCAAAGGAATCTGAATTTTATTCCCTTAGTGAAAACAAAAACTTTCTCCTTCATGTGCTGTCTGTTCAGCCTATTCTTCATTTAATCTGGATCCCCAGATGTCCAGGTCACCTAAGCCTACCCCAGAAACCGAGTTAAGACCGCTGCCAAGATGTGACCCCGGGTGCCGCACGCATGTGCGGCTCCTCCACAGCTGCACCCGCGTGAATCCAGACCCAGCTGAACCAACTACAACATGGACTGCTCTTGCAGATTGTTTCCTGCCAGAGAACTAAGCTGCGACCCCATGCCCGCCCGGGAGGGGAAAGGTATTTCTCTCTCTCTCTCTCTCTCTCGCCTGTCCCTTCCCGGGGATGAAGGGCATGGGGACCGCCATATTATGATGACCACAGATGGGGTTTACAAGCTTGCAATGATCGAATATCCGGAAGAAATCTCCCTGGACTTAGTTGTTAAAGTACAGAAAAACAAAACCGCGCGACCGCTACTGCGCCGCGTGACCTCATTTCTCTTCACAACAGGTCTGACTCTAGTGGGGTGCTCCTAATAATAATGGTGAGGTTTGTGTTGAAATATTGAATGTAACCAAAGTAAATAGAAAGTAAAGTGAAATTTATCAGTTACAAGGCGGGGGTGGGCGAAATTGGAGGTGTACTGTGGTTTTTTTTGTGTTTTCTTTTTTGTCTTCGGTGGTGGGATATGGGCACTGGTGAAGGGATGGTTTTTTCAGCATTGTATGACTAAGACTTAAGCCTGAAAGCATTGTAGTTTTCCACATGGTGATTCAATAAAATAAAATTTAAAAAATAAAATAAAATGGAATATGCTCAACTTAAAAAAAAAAAAAAGAAACCGAGTTAAAAGTGAATTGTTCTGAGTAGAAAGAAGCTGGTCAGGAATATTTGAAGCCTGGCCCTTTAAGGCTCTGACTGGACATGCAGGTGACATCACAGAATCCCGGTTTGTTTGTTTGTTTGTTTGTTTGTTTGTTTGTTTTTTCCTCTTTGGGTCTTCTGGGTCATTGTGCCTTCAGCCCCCTTTTCTGTCGTGGTGTAGCACGGAAGCCGGCTACCCAGAGGTTACAGAGGGTTCTCACAAGGTCTTAGTGGAGCCCGTTTTCCTCACGGGCAGCCGAGTGGTCGCTCTGAGCACCCTGAACCTCGGTGGTCTCCGCCTTGTGAGCGGCGGGGTCGCTCGGAATGTGGCTGAGGTGGCGGTCCTCACCCGGGATGCACCAAGCGCTCCTGTGGAAAGATTAGTCTTACTTATTGTGTTGAGGGAATAAGGGAGTTTTCACTGAAGAGAACTTATTTCAAAAGGTGCGTAAGGGGGGACATTAGTCCTGAGAAAAGGACGGGGGCTGCACCCCGTGGTGCTCAGGACTGATGCTTGAGGTGGAGTAAAAAGTCGAGTTTGAGAAGCAAAGGTTAGTCTGAAAGTTTCAGAAACAAGGAAAATAAGAACAAACAGAAGAAAAAGTGTTTTCTTTTTAAATTCGTTTTTTAATTGTTTCAGGGCCGCACCCGGCATTTCTCAGGGCTGACTCCTAGCTCAGGTGACCCCATGGGGTGTCAGAACACGAGGCCAGTGCCCTCCCCGATGACCTATTGCTCTGGTCCCCAACCAGAGAGAAAGTGTCGGAGTCGGAGGGACCCCCAGTTTGCCCGCAGATCTCATGGAACGTATGTGACCACCACAGCTTTTGCAGGGACATTTGGAGCCTGGGATAGTCACTAGGGTGGGGCATGGGGTCATTCTGAGAAAGTCCCCAGGCTGGCCTACTTACATCACCCGCTTCCCTGGGTGCTATTCATGTCTTAGGCAGGTTGAAAAGAAGATAAAAGGTTTCCCTCATGAAGGATACCTGGGGGCTCATTCTTTCTCCTTTTTGGGGGGAGGTTTAGGGCCTCATCTGGTGGTGTTCAGGAGTCAGTGCTTACTCTTCACTCAGAAATCAGCCATAGCAGTGTTCAGTGTACCCCATGCCCTTCAAGAAGCATGAAGGCATATACTCACCCCACTGCCTGGGGTGAAGGTGGGCGCTGGGTGCATTTTTCATTTACTTGGGGCTCAAATGCTTTGGGCAGAGCATTTGATTTTCACTTGTTCCTGGTTCAGCCATTAGGTTTGGAGGTCCAGGGAAGTGCAGAGCTTTTATTCTTTTTCCTTTCTTCCCCCGCCCCCCGCCTTTGTTTTCTTTTTGCTTTTATGGTCCCGCCTCATGATGCTCATGCAGTTATTTCTGGCTCTGAAGTCTATGATCACTCTCTGTGGTGCTCAGGATATCATATGGGATGCTGGGGAATAAATCCAGGTCGGTCACCTGTAAGTCAAACACTTCTGGTGCTATTTGTCCTGCCCAATATGCAGTGTTAAGAGAAGTCAGGCTTGAAGTAAGGTGGGGGGAATGGGAGACACATCAGGGCTTGGCCACAAAGGGTCCTTCAACCAAAAGTGCAATCTTAGCAGGAAGTAGCCCACGGGCTTCGAGGTTGTGTCCCAAAGCCTCTTATAATGCAATCTAGGATTACCCTTGGCCACCACATCTTTATTTATTTCATTGAATTATTCCGTTTGGGTAGTACAGCTGGCAGTGTTCATGGGTTACTCCTCCTGCCTCTGCACTCAGGTGTCACTCTTGGCAATACTCAGGGAACCATATGTAGGATGCCAGTAATCATACTTGTGTTGGCCAAGTACAAGACAAGCACCTTGCCCACTGTACTATGTCTTTAGCTCCTTTACACAGAAACTTTATTTTTTAATTGTAAGTTTTGTGCTTCAGCATGCAGATCTCATGTCTTACTCTTGGATCAGAGCTCAGTCATCATTCCTGGCATTTCTGGGGTGGGGACCCTATGTGGTGTTGCATACTGACCCCAGGTAAGCGGCTTAAAAGAAAAGCATCTTATCAACTGTACTTTCTCTGCTAATACTGTTTTACTTTATTTTTCGCTGGAAAAAGAATTTATGCTTTGGCTGACAATTCTGAGCATCCCCCACTGTCCATCTCTCCCAGACCAAGGGCCCCCCTGCTATTAGGGTGAGTACATGCGAAAGGGGGTTTCCAAGGACCAGCTGCAACAGGCTTTAAATGTCTCACTCTAGGGGTCTGTGCAATAGGGACAGACAAGAGGGCATTTGTCTTGTGCACTGGTATGCCATAGGGCCCCCCCAGCATCATCAGGTATGGCTCCACCCCATCCCCCCAGATTGTCTCCAGAATTTGTCTTGACACATGAGGATTATTAGAAACTTGGGGGGGGGGCTGGGGCGGAATCTCTACTGCAACTTCTTTCCCCTCTTTGCTACAAATATGGAGCTGATCAGGGACTCTGCTCCTCTGTCCAGGTGTCTCTGAGATACAGGGGAGCCATGCTGTGTCCCCCACTGGTAAAGCCGGTACTCAGCCCTCTGAACTCCTCTCCCTGGGTCTAACTACTCGGGGAGCAGATGGAATTGAATTTGGAGCCACATCTGACAGTGCCTGAGGGCTGCTCCCTGCTCTGTGCTCAGGGAACCAGTGGACAGTGGGTATCATTTATTCCATCCTGGTGTGCTCTCCCATGCCTCTCTGTTCCTACCTTCAGTGGAAGTTTTTATATGTGAACATTCTGGAATACTTTCAACAAGAGATTGCCAGGAGGAGGAAAAGGACTTGTAGGCTCTGAGCAAAATTATGGATTTTCACCATGGAAATTTGTTTTAGGATAAGTATGATTTTCCCTCTCCTTTTTATTTTATAAAATCACATACGCAGAAGATAAATATCATATATAATCACTGAAAACTTAGCCTGTAATCTCTGAGAAGTTCTGGTTGTGCCCCCTAAAATAAAATCCAAAGGGCTGTCCCTGGACAACATACTACTGAATTTCACACCTGTGCTCTTGGCAGATAACTTTCTCTTTGTCTTTATTTGTGGAGCAGAGACATTGGATATAGGGTCTTCTGCCAAACTGTGAGTTCAGAGTCTTATAGGCATATATGTCCACACACAATATTAGGTCACTTGCTGGACATTGAGTGTCTCCTTCTTGTCCCTAGTGTCATGGGTTGTGGGATCCATCAGAGTGATGGGGAATGTTTAGTGTTTTGTGCTGCACCCAATGTCACTCTTTTCTGTCCCACTGAGTTTATGGTCAGGACTTACTCTTGGCAGTGCTTGCTGGACCAGTGGTGCTGAGATTAACCATGGGGTGAGTGTATTGTGCAAAACTGTTACCTCCAGGAATGTCCTAGTTTAGCATACTTACATTGCTGCATATCTGGCTGCCTTAGATTGAATTCTGGGAACCGTCCGCCAAGAATGCACATGGATCTGGTTCCATCTGAGAGGAGAGGCCCTGAGCCCCTCTAGAGCCCTGGAAGATCCCGTCCTTTTGGCCCAGAAAACAGGTTGGGGTCAGGTTCTGACTCCTGCCCTCTGTGTGTTTCTATTAAAATTGCGGTGACCTTCTCCAACCTGGCCATCATCTTCATACCGGAGGAATGGACATGCCTGGATGGCCCTAAAAGAAAGCTCTACGGGGACGGGATGCTGGAGATACACCAGCAACTGTGGGCTGTTGGTGAGAGCTGTGTGGTAAAGGGAACACCCTGCTGCCACAGACCTACATGAACTTCTGGGGTGCTGCCAGCATGTGTGTTCAACAGGGGTCTTGATCCAAATAGTTCCTTCCATTGCTAAATCAATTTACTTCTTGTATTATACTCTTCACTGTGTTTTGGGGGGGTTGCTTTTGCTTTTGTTTTGTGGTCAATCTCACATTCCAGCTGGCCTGTGCTAAATGATCACTCCTCAGAGTGCTCAGGAACCCTGGGTCTACTGACTATTGAACCTTGTTGCCAGCTTCAGCGTTTGGTGCCTTACACCCAGTATAATTGCACCATGCCATCACATTGAAGAATTTTGTTTTATTTTCTTTTGATTTTGTTTTGGGATTGCATGCAGCAATGCTAAGGTTTTATTCTTGCCTTTGTATTTGGGAATTAGCCTGTCCGTGCTCTGGGACCATATGGGCTGCCCGGGATCAACCCATACATCTGGGCAGCACATTTGCCTTTCCTGCTGTAATATGTCTCCCACCACAGTTCATTTATTTCTTTGGGCTCACCCCGTCAGATACTGCCCTGTTCCAATGCTCAGGGTTACTTGAATGGTTCTTGGGAGACTTCATCAGAATCTGGGGTTTACTACTGGGCTCGGCATTCAGGGATCATTCCTGGCTGGCTTGACGGACCCTACGGAATGTTGGGAATTGAACCTGGAATAGCCGTGCGTAAGGCAAGTGCTGCATTTCTGTTCTGTCTGTCTGGATACTTTTTTACAATTGGGATGTCTTGCCATCTTTGGCTATTTTTGGATTTATTAAGCTCTTGGGTTTACAGCCCTTAGTGATAACTTTGAGAGGGGCTCGGGAAAAGTCCATGTGGTGTTGGGCCTAAAGTGATAGTACAGCGGGGAAGGTGATTGTCTTGTAAACCGTGGGCATGGGCTCAATTCCCGGCATCTTATGGGGTCCCTGTGAGTTTACGTGTGGGGTTCCCCAGTGGAGGAGCAAAGAGATGTGGGACCAAATATTGATGATCAAAATGGCCAATTTAATGCAGAGTTAAAAGCATACTTACAGAATATCCAAGGGGGATTGAGATACAGGACTGCATTTAGTTGTGAGGGTCATTTACAGACATAAAGTGTTGCAATGGAGGCAATTCTCTTGGCGGGATTAACTCAAATAGTCTATCGGACATTTCTTTGACATTTCCTTTTTCCTTGTAGTTTTCGATAATCAACAATTAAGTTTACTTATGAATGCTTGCAGTTTATTTGGATTAAATACAAGCTGGGCCCTGAGGGCAAGCAAGGCTTTCACCGTATGTCCCAGACTAAGTCTTCAGGCTGGTTAAGCTTTTCCTTCCCCTTGGGGGTCCTGTCCCATAAGTCATAATACTTTATTCAAAACTGTGCTTTTATGCTTTCTAGACTGCCCCTTTTTGATTTGGGGTAGCTTTGCCAGGTCCATCCAAGACCCACCTTGTGACCTCCCCCCCTTTGTTGGCTGTCGGGAACTATGGTAACAGAAGCTTTGTCACTAATATGTGATTCTATCTCCCTGCCGGCAGGGCATTCCAGAGTGAACCCGGCGGTGTTCTCCTGCCTGGAAGGAGGAGCTCTGAGGCCAGGAAGGAGAGGCATGTGTGCAGGTGAGTGTCTGAGGATCCTCCCTGGCTCCAGCCCTAGCCAGTGTTGGGGTGCTCTGAGAGCGTGTGAATTGTGCTGCTGACCCGGGGACCTCGGAGTCCTTGATCCAGGCCTCTGTGCTGCGCTCACATTTCTTTTCCTTGTCTGCACTCTCCCTCAAGAATGATCCTATGCTTTACTTTATTGGCGTTGTCATTATTCATCCTCATTGTAATTCCATAAGATTCACAGCCCTTCGTCCCCCCAATCTGTGCCTTTCCAGCCTGGCTGCACAGCCTACAGTATTGGGGTGCCTACAAAATATCTTTTGCCTTTTTTCTGTAGATAGTGAATGAGTGAACCCATAACAAAGTTAGTTTGGGTCTGAGTAATACTACAGTGGTGACTGCTTATCGTGCACTCAGTCAACCCGGTTCAGTAACCTGCATCCCATATGTGCCCTGAACATTACGGGGCCTGGGCAAAAAGCAAAACCAGAATATCTTGTCTGGATTGCCATGCTGCTCGCATCCAACCTGAAATCAGATCTTCTGTTTGCTGTAGGCCTGTTTGGATTGTAAGAACCATAGAGATGTCCTCCACCCGCACTGTCTCATTCAACTAAATTTCTTTCGGTGAATTCTTATATTGTGTATTGTATTTGATTTCAGAACTCAAACCACAGATTCAGGATTTGGCATTGCAGCAATTTGATTTGGGAATGGGGTCACTGAGAATGAGTAAGCTGGTAAAATTTACACATTTGGAACAGATATGCTACAGTAAACCAATCATGTGATTTTTAAGGAGGACTGGGCAGTGCAGAGAGGAAATCTAGAGCCTAATACTTGGGGTAGAGGCCCTCAGCTTCACTGGGTGATAAAATAGCTGCTCAAAACCTAAAGAAATTTCTATTTTTTCCTGCATCGAATAGTTGATATTTCATTTGATTGAAACTGGAAATTGGTTCAAAATAACTAGTTTGGGTCTGTAGTTTGGGACTGGGATAGTACAGTGGGTACGGACTTTGCTTTGTATGTAACTGACCCGGGTTTGATTCCTGGTGTCCCATGTGGTCCCCTGAGCACCACCAGGAGTAATTCCTGAGTGCAGAGCCAGGAGTAACTGCTGTGCTTCGCCAGATGTGAACCAAAAAGCCAAAAAAATAAAAACTAGTTTGAGGGCAGTAGTGATAGTGCAGTGAGAAGGACATTGCTTTGCATGAGGATGGACAGTCCATCCCCAGCACTCCATTTGGTCCCCAGGGACCCTCAAAGAGTGATCCCTGAGCACTGTTTGGTGTGGCCTAAAAAACTGAAACTACAAAACAAAGGCCAAAAATTATATTAATTCTGAGAGCCATTCATTTATGGTGAGATGTTTTCCAAGGCCCCTGTGGTTCACTTCAGCTTTGTGGGGATGCAGTGATGCCTTCAGTACATGCAATCAGGTGCTCCACACTGAGCTTGAACTGAACCCTTACTCAAGTCTATTTTATTTTCTCTTGGAATGGTGTGTCAGTGTTCTGCAGAGGGAGTTATTTCAGAGTCGTTTCTGGTGCATTTTTATCAGGGATAAGGTCAATGGCTCATGACCCCGTCAGTGACTCAGGCCCCCATCAGTCACATGGATAAAAGATAAAGTGGTACCCCAGAGTGGAATGGGGACTCTGAAGGACAATTTTGTGGCAGGAGACAAGTGGCCTCCAGTGAGCACCCTGTACTTCCCCGTCTCAGCACTGTGTAACGCAGAACCATGCCAGCTTGGGTGGTGCCTTCGTGCTTGTTTTTCACTGGCTCTCTGATATCCAGGCGGTTCCTGAGACTCGGTGGAGGTTTAAGGTGGATGTGGAGCTTTGGGGGGTGCAGTGGGGGCTGTACCGGAGTGCACGGATCACCTATGTGAGTCCGTGGGGTCCCCTACAGCCAGGATCACCTCCACTTCTGGGATGGGGCAGCGGCAGGTGGGCACAGCGCTGAGTGTGGGTGCTTCGGACCTTGGGGGTATGGAAATTGCCAAGGGCTGTGGCCTGGCTGGCCCAACACTCCCAACATGGTACTTTCTGGGTCCTGTCTTGAACCCTTTAGCCTTGACATAGATTCTGTAGAATCTGCAGATTCAGGTTCAGGGGCAGGGCCGCCGTCCCCTAAAGGTAAGAGACCCTGTTGCCATTGGTCATTTACATTAGCGACTGTGATGAGTGTGTGGGGAGGGGGCAGTCTGCGCAGGTGGCAAGTGGGAGGTTTTGGCAAATGAAATTTTAATTTGGGGGTTATTTTTAGCTTTTGAGGGTATAGGGGGAGAGGACACACCTGGTACTCATTCCTGGCTTTCGCTCAGAAATTATTCCTGGCAGTGCTCTGGGATCTGGGGTGCTGAGGCTTCATCGGAGTCAGAAGGGCAAGCATCCTACCTTCTTTACTGTCTTTCTAACCCCAACATTAGTGTTTTTTCCAGGTTAGGAATTTCTACTCCCTCATGCCTAGTTGCATAAAATTCTCTACTCTTCATCTCTCACTGACTGGGAAATCCCTGGATACTAGCTCTTGGGTAAGTACAGTAGGTTAAGTGTTTATTTATTTATTTTTCTTGAAGAAAGATGTTTTTATTATGGGGAGAGGGAGCTTTTCTCAGGAGTCACTTCTCGTTTACTGGGAAGAAATTTACTTCCAAAGGGCCAGAGCAATAAATATTACAGCGAGTAGGATGCTAGCCTTGCATGCAGCCAACCCAGGTTTGATTGACTGCATCCCAGTAAACCTTCCAGGACTGATCCCTGATTGCAGAGCTAGAAACACTCCTGACACTGTTTTCTCTGGCCCAGACACACATACACAAACAAACACACACAGGAAATATCTGACAGCAGTGTAGGAAGAATAAGTATTCAGGAGAAACCGTGTGCTCCTGCGGCATAAAGAGCTGGGAAACAGGGTTTTAAGGACTTGCTGTTTGACTCTAAAAATGTTTCACACTAAAATTTGTTCTTGTACTTGGATTTTTTTCTCTGTTTAGATAGTTTCCTTTTTGTTATTGCTGTATTTTGGGGGCGCACTCTACAGTGCTCAGGCCTTACTCCTGACTCTGAGCTTAGGGATCACTGCTGCTGAGATCAGGCAATCATAGGGTGCCTGGCTAGAAGACTTGGGTCAGCCAACTGCAAGCTGATAATAAATGCTGTTTTATCACTACCCCCAAGATAGAATATTTATAGTTAAAAGGTAGACACACATCATAGTTCTTAGTCAACAGCCTGGATAGTAGGATAATGTTGTTGTATAACTCACTGTGTGCATGGTTTTCAAATATATTACTGCACAACGGAAGCGAGTGCTGGATGAGGCTCATGCAGATGTGCTGATTCAGGGTTGTTGTGATTCAGCACCTAGATCCACCTGGGTCCAGCAGAATAGAGCTAGAATTGTGTTTTATGCTCAGCTGGGCCCAGGAATGACCCTGGTTCTCAGAAGAGAACGCCCAGTTGCACGTCCCTGTTTGCCCTGAGGTGGGAGACAATGAAGTTTTGTCCATGCTGAGTGTCTGTGGCTGCCCAGATGGCAGAGCCACTTTCAAGGCTGTGGTCACCTTGATGCCGGCCTGCAGGGGGTGCTGATGCCCTGAATAACTATGCTCAGATTCAGCTCCTGGCTGAGCCTGTGGGCATCTTCCTGTGGGACCATCAATGAGTCCCAGGACTGAAGCATAGAATGAGCCCAGGGGTCCTGTCTCCACAGGTAGCCCAGATCGCAACATGCTTTTGCAGAAGTAGGAGAGGAAGGAGCCTCTATCAGTATCTTCCCCAAATGGGCCTGTGAGCTGGTTCCTGAGGGAATGGCTCATCAGTGTGTATCCGGCTCCAGTTCAGGGACTTTCGTTCAGGACCCTGGGGGTTGTGCTCCTCTCTAGTGCTCACGGCTCTGCTATTTTCCGAAGTCTTTGAACTGAGCCTCCAGCTAATCCTCAGGAATAACAGATGCTGGAAAAGATGGTGGCCTGCCATCTTAGCACACTCTCTGCAAGTGAGAGGACAGTGACATGATGACATGATGCAGTGACAGGAGCGCACATGCTTCCAGAGACAACTCCGAGTTATTTCAGGAGGGAGCTCTGAATGTGATTTCTGGTAGGGGTATTAACTCTCTACTGTTTGAGGCCATGTTTGTGTCTGTTTGTTTTGTTTTCTTTGTTTTTGAGGCCACACCCAGATGTGTTCAAGGTGCTCAACCCCAGTTTACTCCTCAAGGATCATTCACTCCTGCCAGGTCTAGGGTATCTTATGAGGTGTCAGGGGTCCAAGGCTGATTTCTTGGATCTGTTTTGTTTTATTTTGGAAGGTGATGGGGGGGCCATATCCAGCAATTCTCAGGATTACCCCTGTCTCTGCACTTCGGCATTGCATCTGGCAGTGCTTGGGGGACCATATGGAACGGTGGGGATCATCAGCTCTACCCACTGTCTCCGGACTCACTGTCCTGTTACTCCATCTTGCAGCTTTGTTTTCTTTTGTATTTATAATTATGCCACAGTAGAGATGCTCAGGGCTTCCTCTTGCATCTGAGATCTTGATTCACATCCCAGGACATGTGTTTCCCCTATTTTGTCCTTTCTGCTTTAGAGAGCCTTGCCTGCTTAGTCACACAGTCTCACATTCTCACATAGTTATGCCCATAGTTCTGGACATATGCCAGCAAAGGATCTCTGGGGCTGGCAGAGGTGTTTGAGGTCAAGACACTTTTACCTCTTTGACAGAGATTTGGGGCTCTGTAGTGAGTTCAGAGTCCTACAGTCCACACATAGCTTTGAGTCACTCTCTGGACATTGAGTGACCCCTTATCAAACCTAGAATTGGGGATATGGCATGGGGAAGGGGGTGTCTGGTATTTTGGTCCAGCTCATTGTCACTTTTCTTGGGTTCTTCTGCATCTGTGTTCAGGTGTTACTTTTTGCAGCGTTCACTGGATGAGTGTTCATAGGGTTTGTCCTTGAGGTGACTGCATGCAAGGCAAACACCTCCAGGAAACTTCAAGTATAGTGTCCTCATTTCATTGTTGTAGATCTAATTTCCTTCAAGCAATCACTGAGGCCATCAGTTCAGAATGTGGGGGTGTGGGTGGAGGTGGATTTCTCCTGATGGGAGTGGGGAATGGGGAAGGCCCTGAGCTGCTCGAGGGCACTTGGGTGTCTCATATCATGCTCCATGGAACGATATGGGATAGCTGTGTCCTGGCACAGGATGTGGTGACCTTTCTCAAGGCAGTCGTGAGCTTCACCCCAGAGGAGTGGACGTGCCTGCATACCTCTGAGAGAAAACTCTACAGGAACATGATGCTGGAGACCTACAAGCACATTCAGGCTGTCAGTGAGAGCCAGTAGGGCTGGTGCCCATGCCCAGATGGACCTGTATGGGTTTCCAGGGGCTGGGCTGGGCTTGTGTTCAACAGGGGTCATGATTGTGATGGGTCAGGGAATTTGACAGCCATGAGAATAGACTTTTCTCTACCTCCCTCTTTTTTTGGGGGGAACCAGACTCCACTCACAATGATAGCCGATGAGTGCCACTAATCACTCCAAGGAAGCCATATCTGCTACAATGAAATGAGCACACTACTCTAGAAGGTTCCTGAAAATGCTGGCGTCGCATAGTCACCTCAGAGACAAATACCGTTGATGTTAAGAAGTTTCTCCTGACTCTCCACTCAGGAATCACTCTTCGTGGGCATAGAGGACCATATTGGATGCCCAGTATTAAACCCTGGTCAGCCACATGCATGACAAGTACCCTACACGCGGTATTAAGACTCATGTTCCTCTAAGTAGTTCCTTCATTTACTAAATAAATTTGTTTTGGGCCAGTGTGATAGTATAGTTTGTATGGCAAAGCCCTTGCACATAGCTGCTCCGGGTTCAATCCCTGGTATTTAACATGTCCCTGAGCTCCACCATGAGTATTTCCTCAGCCCAGAGCCAGGAATAAGCCCATGACATTGCTGAATGTGTTCCCTGTTGAGTGAATATTCGTGTGGTCAGAGGCGCTGAGACAAGGAACGTGGAAGAAATGTATGTCATGGAGGGTCTAGGTTCTCTTTGACTCTGAGACAAAGGTAGAGAGCCCTCTGATCTCCTTTTATTGATCATGGTACCCCTTAAGGGTACAATACGGTGATGTCACCAAAGGCATCAAAAGAAGTTACAGGAAGAACATCGAGGCAGTAGAATATGCATTGTTTCCTTGCATCTGCAGGCCAGTAATTTGGGCCCCTGGAAAGAAGATACAAAACCAAAACCAAAACCTTTCTTGGGCTAAAAGCACTTGGATTTACATCCCAAGGACAAGGCTAGGCTGCCATATGAAATCTACATTTCAATTACAAACTCAGCAGCACCTGAAATCTACATCCTAAAGACTAGACTGGGCCAGAGCCAGCAATCTACAATGTCAAAGATCAGGCCTGGCTTGCACCTGAGATCTGCATGTCAAAGACCAGCCAGGCTTCTGTGAACAAAGGAAAACTGCCCCTTTAAATATACTTATAATTATTTAATGAAGGCAGCTTGAAGGGAGAAAGTGTTCAGCTTCATCCAAACCAGTCAGGTCACATGAGAAATCTCGCCCATTTTCATGGGTCCCTATGTTCCTGTCCATTGTACGGTACAGTCTACATGGGCTCGCCCTGATAGCTCAGTCCAGCCCCAACAGACCTCAAAACAAAATTAATTTACTCCTGTTACTACACTATTACTTCTATTATTTTAATGTTTCAGTTTTGCTTCGGGTTTTGTTTGGGGTCATACTCAGTATTCCCTCTGGGTGAATGCCAAAGAATCACTCCTGGCAGTTCTCGGGACCACAGGGATGCCAGACATTGCATCCTGGTCAGTAGCTTGCAAAGTGAGTGCCTCTGCCACTGTATTATCGCTCCAGGCCTCAACTTCATGTATTTTTTACAAAGCTTTCAAATTTGAGCCTTGATTATATAATCAAACTTATTGATGTTGGTGGACCCCCATGGGTAACTTCCGTGAAGCACGGAGGAGAAAGATGGTCACTTTCTTCCCAACAGCCTCTACCACCCAGGACCCAGGCTTACTGGGTTCTTGTCTTGCTCGTGGAAAAGAATTTCAGGAGTAGACAAGCAATGAAATAAACAGATTTTATTCAGAGGTTTCTGACAGAAGGAGGAAGGGATACGTGGGAGAGAGAATAATAAGAATAACGTGCTCAAGAGAGAACACGGGCTTCTCCAAGGGTGGAGAGAGCTCTACACACATCCTGACACTGGACACAAGAGCATGAAAGTGCACATCTCAAGGGGGGGAGATGCGGGCGACACATGTGCTCAGGCACCACATGTGCTCGGCCACGTGGGCACAAGCAGCACATAGACTCAGGCAGCATATGAACACGCTTCCTTTGTTCGCGGTGTCTTTTATAGGGTCTCTTCAACCTGCCCTCACGTTCGGAGTGGGGCTTCTTCCCAGGTAAAAGTCTATTGCTAAGGAGGTTACCAGGGAGGCTGGGTCTTCTTCAGGCTGGATCACATTTTAATCAGATTAAGGGAGAGGTCAAGGAAATTCGAAGAACTTCATGGGGAGAGGTCCAACCTCCTCAGGGTCTGCTGGAGGTCTTTTCAGGTCTGTTTTCTGTATCAACAGGGTGGGTCAGTCTCAAGATTCTCCTTTCCAGAGACTTTGTTAATCTAAGTTTCATTGTCAAGGGCCTTTCCCAATCTACCTGCCTACATCATTATCACTTCACCATTGCAAATTTTCCGACAACAAAATTTCCAGTATCACCCCCATTCTGATGTAGGCAGGTAGATACTGAAAGGCCCTTGGCAATGAAACAGATTAACAAAGTCTCTGGGAAGGAGAATCCTGAGACTGACCTACCCTTTGGTTACAGAAAATAAACCTGATAAGACCTTCAGCAGACCCTGAGGAGGTTGGACCCTCCCCATGAAGTTCCTCAAATTCCCTCGACCTCTCCCTTAATCTGATTAAAATGTGATCCAGCCTAAAGAAGACCATCACCACTCCCAACCTCCCTGGTAACCTCCTTAGCAACGGACTTTTATCTGGGAAGAAGCCCCCACGTGGGGGCAGGTTGGAGAAACCCTATAAAGGTCACCTTGAACAAAGGAAGTGCACGCATATGCTGCCTGGGCCCATGTGCTGCTTGTGCCCACGTGGCCGAGCACATGTGGTGCCCGAGCACATTTGTCTCCCGCATCTCCCCCCTTGAGATGTGTACTTTCATGCTTTCGTGTCCAATGCTAGGATGTGTGTAGAGCTTCCTCCACCCTTGGAGAAGCCCGCGTTCTCTCTTGAGCGTGTTATTCCTACTGTCTTTTCCTTTCTACTTATCCCTTCCTCCTTCCCTCAGAAACCTCTAAATAAAATCTGTTACTTCACTGCTTGTCTACTCCTGAAATTCTTTTCCGCGAGCGAAGACAAGAACCCAGTAACTCTGGGTCCCGGGTGGTAGAGGCGGCTGGGGAGAAAGTGACCGTCTTTCTCCTCCCCGCTTCACGTAAGTCACCCGTGGGACCCACCGACATCAATTCCACCCTTTCCCCTGCCTGTGTGGCAGACAATTTACACAATACTCTCTACTTTGGTTACATTTGATATTTTGATACCAGTCCACCACCACATAAATCTGCCGAAAAGGCAATGCTAGAGAATTTATTTTGTATTGCTTGTTATGAGTAAAATACAATGCCATGCAGTCATGTGTTCTAGGAATTCTAAACTTTTAATAATTAGTTTATGGAGAGATGTCTGCAGGGAGCTGCTCAGTTCTGAGATTTGTGTGTGTGTTTCTGGATCATAGCCATGTGGGACCTTAAGTAGCTGGTGGCTGTCTGTGGGCGTTATCTCAGAGTCTCAACAGGGCGGAGGGAAGGAGAGCGGCCAGCTCTTCCCCTGTTCGGTGAGGCCTGGCATGTTCCCCCAATGCCACAACATACCTGGAGCTTTTGTTGAGTTCTAAAAGATGGAGTCTGCCGAGATTCCTAGGGGGCAGGCATCAGGAAAGCATCTGCTCCTGTGTAGAGTGGCCTGGCTAACGTGGCCTATTGCAAACTCTGGAGGCATCTCTGCAGCAAGCTGCTAGGTTCCCAGATTCGTGCATGGGTCTAACTTCATGTATTTTTTTTGTTTTGTTTTTGATGCTATTCTGAGGCCGCACCATGTGATGCTCAGGACTGACTCCCACTTCTGCACTCAGCAATCATTCCTAGCAGTGCTTTGGAGACCACTGGGATGTGGTGGATCAGACCTGGACTGGCCACATGAGAGGCAGCACCCTACCTGCTAGGGTCTCTTTGGCCCTCTTTTTATTTCTTTAAATGTCATTTTATTTATTTGAGGGGGTTGTTTGGGCCAAACACGACTGTACTCCTGCTCTACACTCAGAGATTAGTCCTGGAGGTGCTCGGGACCATATAGGATGCCTGTGATTGAACCCGGGTGGGCTGTGTTCAAAGCAAGTGCCCGCCCCACTGTACTATCAATCTGGTCTTGAAAATTTGTTTTATAGTGAGGATCATAAGGTATATAGCCCTGACTCACAGAGCACATTTCTTTAGCTCTGTTGGGGATAATGACATGATCTCTACCACCTCTAGTTATTGGGACCCACAGTTTCACAACCCCAAGCATAGCATAAATAATGCCCCTCCCCCCACCACCATCAGGGTCATCATTGCTGAGATAGGCACAAAAATCTTTTAAGGAAAATTCAAGTGCCTTATCCTTTGTGCCACAAGCATTTGAGTTATGAGGCTTATGATTTTCCCCTTATGACTGACTGAGACAAAAAAGGCATCAAAAAATTTACGCCGTTTTCAACACTGGAGAAGAACTGTTCCTCAGAACATGTGAGAGTAGAAGTGTCGGTGGTGTCGGTGTCCTTGTCAAAATGAACTTGGCCATGAAATTGACTCGTTCAAATGCCTAACAACCTGAATCAGATGCTTACGTTTGAATAGATGTGGCTCATTGCCGGCAGTTTCTATATTCGTCATCTACACACCAACATCAAACTACGGTGAAGAAGAAATTGAGAAGTTCTACATGGAGCTGGAGAAGCTCTATAAAGAAGACCACACCGTCTACAAGGTCATTGTTGATAATTTAATGCCAAGATAGGACCTAGAAGGTCATCCAAAGAAATCCACATCGGGACCCACAGCCTAGAATGCAACAAACAGGGTGAGAAACTGAGTTCATTATGTCAACCAAGGCCATCCATGGTAACACATAATTCAAGAAGGTCGAATCTAATCGCTGTACATGGGAGTCTCCCAGTGGACAGTTCCACAATGAAATTGACCACATCATATTCAAATAACAGTTTTGCCTGACCCATGTCGCTGTTGTCCCAAAATTCCAAACAGGATCATACAACCATCCGCTCATGCAAAATTCTACATCATGGAGCAGGGAGAAAGGGCTGTAAAGTTTAAGAAGAGAACTCCCAGAATGACCACCACCTGGGAGCTCTTTTGCAGCAATATGGGAAGATGCTGTCATTGACAACATCGACAAGGAATACGATTGGCTGGTTCAGCACTTCCATGATTGTGCGAGGAATGCAGAGAGAGAGAAAGCCACAAAAAATCACTTGTCTCCAGATACTCTGGAGCTCACTCACCAACGTGGTCTGGTGAGAGCCTAAGGTAATCACAAGCTAACATCTGAGCTGCAAAATCGTGCAGAAAGTGATAAAGGAAGAACTCAAAGAGAGAAGAGCAGCAGTGTTGGCTGATGTGGCAGAAGTCGGGAAAAATATTCGCACCACCCACCTGCCCTTCGCCAACTATAAAACCAAGATGACTGCCCTCTGACGTCCTGATGGATCTACCACATCTTCAAAGGGTAATGGAAAAGGTTATGCACGACAACCCGAATGCCTAACAACCCGAATATACTTGGATCTCTTTGATAGCCACATCCATCTGCCCATATACCAAATTATGCAGGATGGATATGTCGTTCCCAGCACTCTCCCTTCCAAAATCCGACATGCCATTTTGTCAGTAAAGAAGCATACAGTCACCCAGTCCAAACAAGGTCAGGCCCAAACACCTGAAGAATCTGCCACCAGTACTTGTCAATACACTGGCTCAGCATTTCACACGAACCTGTCTGAATGCAAGTTTCCATCCCAATAGAAAAGTAGCAGGACCATCCTATTGTACAAGAAGGGAGACATCCATGACATCGGCAGCTATTGCACGATCTGCCTGTTGTCTGTAATCGACAAGTTATTCACTCGAGTCATCCTGAATATGATTGGCAGATGTTGGGGCTGGACTGAGTGACCAGGATAAGCCAAGTGGTTTGGATGAAGTTGAACATATTCTTTTGGCTGCCTTAGTGAATAATTTCCTAATTATAACAAAATTGTCAGTCTTCCTTTTCTCACAGATCCCTGGTTCTGCTTAAGTCTGTTTGTTGTCAGTATGCAGATCCCAGGTACTAAGCCTGTTTGTTGTCAGTATGTAGATCCTACATTGTTCCCTCCCCTCTGTATGCAGAAAAACTTTGCATGATCTTCCCATAACTCCTTTGGTGTCTGTATTGAGCCCTTAATTGGTGACTGTATTGCGCCCTTAAGAGTTTCCATGATCAATAAAAGAAGATTATGGGGCTCTTTACCTTTGTCTAAGAGTTAGAGAGAACCTAGACCCTCCATGAAATACAACTCTTCCTCCTTCCTTGTCTCGGTGCCTCCGACCACACAGACGTTCACGAAACACCTGGCACCCAATGTGCCGGTACGGAAGAAATCGAGAGGAAAAATGTTGCACTGAGCTTGCATAGCCTCTCGGAGATTGGAGTAAAAGGGTGATGGGCAATGGGCAGTTTCATAACGTCGCAGAGGGAGGTTTATTTAGATATCTTGAATTCTGACAAAAGCAGCTGGTCTGCCTTTGAAGGAGCAAATAGTGCGACGCCTCCTTGAGAGGGTAAATAAGTATTGTTATTGGTTTGAGCCCAAAAATAGAGATCAGTTTAATTTAGAACTGTGGAAAAGAGGAGAAGAAATATTTCATGCCCATCAGAAAAACGGACTTGATCCCTGCAGAGGAACTGGATGCCTATGGTGTAATCACCATGGCCCTGATTCCTTTCCAGTCCGACTCCGAGTTGGAAGAGGCTCCTTAGAGTGAGCGTGGTCCTTTGTTCCCTGAGTTGATGGTGAGTATGAATGCAAAATGCACAGTCCGCAGATTGGGGAGTGTGGGAGACATCCCCATTGTCCCTGAGACACCCCAGGAATGGGGCACTGTTTGGTAGGACATCTTGGCCTGTCAGGAGTTAGCTGAACTAGTTTTTAACAGGCCTAGTTAAAAACAAGAGCTTTTGTGAAACAGTGCAGAGGTAAAATTCTGGTGTTTTCTTATGCTGCTATTTAAAAGTTTAGTGTGCCAATGGCTGTGTGTGTGTGTATGTGTGTGTAAGTGTGTGTGTCTCAAAGCATGTTTGTAGTGTGAAATTGTTAGTGTCAAGGTCTGGTGTGAAGATTTTTATGATTTAAGGTAATTAAGAACTTTTTGAAGTCAAGGTAAAAAATGGTCAACATTTTACCAACTTTGGTTTACAATAACTGTCATAATTGCCAGATTTATAGTAACAAAAGTGCTTTTTGACCCAATTTGAATAAGCAGGAGACAGGCTAGTTAGACTGAGAAAGGGGGAACAGTCCCATTGGCTGAAAGGGAATTTTACCCTAGTGACTGCCCTTCCATTCTCAGCCTATCAGTTTTTCCCCTACCATTCTTGAAGGGTTAGATCGATCCATCAAGTATATATGAGTGCACATGTACGTGTGAAGTTTGTTGTCTTTGTCTGTCTGTCTGTATTGAGTACTCAAGTGTTGGAGTCAGGTTAAAATCAGAAGTAAAAATCCTTAAACCATCCAGCAATTCAAAAAGTTTAAGTGTGTTTGAAACTTGTTAGGCAAAGGTTTAAACAAAGATTACTAATCAGAATATGGCGCCACAGAGAAATTGAAATACTCAATCTAAAATCTCTTATTAGAGAAGAATTAGTGGTTATTGATAGTTGAAATTCTTTTTAACTTAAGAATCTAAGAAGAGCTGTGGAACTAGAGCCTGAAACTAAGTCAAATAAGAATTCATGGAATCTAAGGCTTCATCTTAGAAGTCTCAGCAAATTGTAGTGAAGAATTTGGGTTGTTTTACAAACAATGAAGGTATAAAAGCCATCAAAATAAACCAAGAAGGTTTTCTTATGTTTCCATAAACATTGGCAGTTCAAGTTTTCAGCATGTTTCTAAAACTCATGATTTGAAATAAGTAAAGTATAAGAAGGTATAAGAACAATTAAGCAAGAGATTTTCCTCATGCATAGTAAAAATTGGTTACAAGTTCTTATGGTGGTATGTCTATATATTTTGTTTGTTTGCATATGCATTGCATTAGATTGTTAAAATGAGAGTTGAAATAATTGTGTTCTCTACAAAACAGGTTCAAAAGTTACTGATTGAGAGAAGAATCAGGGTGTTCTGCTAAGTGGTGCAGGCTGGAGACTGCTCCGGATCCCAGACCGGGCCAGCAACACTGGGAAGCCAGATGGAGGAGGCACAGCCAGTAGGCCTTCTCCAGATGGAGCCCCGGCGACACTGAGCAACGACTAACACGGCTCCGGGATACGGGACTGGGACAACTCCAAACTGTGGGGGGTCATTGGAGTGGGGCGTTGCCAGCCCTTTTCTAAAGGCGCGACCTTTTCTAAAAAATGAAAACATACAATCTATTGATGCCATCCAACATGTCTGACTGGTGGAGGAAAACCTCCAAATAATGATAGTGAGATTCTTGTTGAAAATTGAACGTAATCAAAGTAAGGAAAAAGTAAAGTGAAAAATGTCTGCCACACAGGCAGAGAGGGAGTGGGAGGGGGGTATGTGGGGTTTGGTGGTGGATCAAATATGAAAACTTTGTAACTATATCTCACAGTGATTCAATAAAAAAATAATAAAAATAAAATAAAATTAATTTCTTACAACAACAACAACAATAAAGTTACTGATTTGGTCAAAATATTAGTTCCTAGAGTTATCAAATTGGTTGCAAAAATTATTCTACCAGTGTTTTATTTGATCTAAGGTTTTTGTTAGCTAAAATTTCTAGAGCTAATTAGCAAAGAGTTAAATTGGATTAATCTCAGATATCAGCCTGACAGCCTGAAGCAAATGAAGCAACTAAAGCCCAAAAAAACGCTCTTTTTTGGGCTTTAGTGATCTTGCAGGGGAAGAGAGAAACTTTCCTCCTCCCACCTTCTTTTTAATATTCTGTCCCTCTGCCCTTTCTCAGCCTTCTGATTTCAGTTTTGAAGTTAGGAAGTTAATATCTAAAGTGTTAAAAGTTTTGAATGCCTTTCAAATTGAGTATATCCAGAAAACAAAATATGCATTCATGGTAAAAAGAGAATTTAAATTCTAAAAATATTCTGGCAGAAGAGTTTCATCTCAAGAATTATGGAAAGAAATAGGAAATAAAACAGGAATTTGGAAGGAATATTTGGCTTTCATAATAAGATAGATATAGACATTCTAAAACTTTGCTCCCTTTCTCAATATTATGTGATTTTTCAAGGATTTTTTAAAATGCAAGGCTAAACTGCATAAATGACCATTGCGCTATATAATGTGGAGAGAGTAAAAAATTGAGATTAAAGTCATTTGATAGAATAAAACATAAAATGCAGTCCACGTGAGGTGATGAACTGGGCAAAGATTGAAAGAACATGTAGGTGAATGAGATATAATAATCTTATGAGCATTTTAACCCTCTTTTATCTGTTTCTCCTACAGTCTGGAATTCTGTATCATAAGATCATATCATATGAGCATTGCAATAAACCTTTTGAAGATATATAGGACTAATGTAATGCTTTTGAAAGAGTACTACAGAGTACAACTTAGTCATGGTAAATGAGAATGATTAGCAATCTTAAGAACTCTAAATTATATCTGCAGAATTGTTTTAGTATCGGACTCATTACAGTGCTCCTAGATACCCAATAGTCTGAAAACAGGTTCAGCCTATTTGGGTTGAGCAGTGACACTTGATAAAAGAAAAACTTTGCGAGAATTGGTTACAGAGCAGCTTGATTTGGGACATATTATTACTAGCTCTAGTCCTTGGAATTCACCTATATTTGTTATTAAGAAAAAGACTGGTAAATGGAGGAGAATGTTAGCTGATTTAAGAAAAGTCAATGATTGTATGGAGCCCATGAGTCCTTTACAGCCGGGCCTGCCTAATTTGGCTATCGTTCCAAAGCAGTGGAATATTATTATAATTGATTTAAAAGATTGTTTCTATAACATTTCTTTAAGGAAAGAGGATAGAAAGAAATTTGCTTTTACTGTGCCTTCTTTAAATGAGCATCCTAATAAAAGATATCAGTGGATTGTTTTGTCACAAGGGGTGATGAACATACCAACAATGTGCCAATGTTTTGTTAATTCAACCATTGGATGTAATAAGGACATGGTACCCTGAGATTAAAATTATCCATTATATGGATGATATTCTAATCACTGCTGCAACTCAGAAAATGCAGAAGGTTTATGAAACTGTAATTTATGAATTAGTAGTGGGTTTAAAAATTGCACAGGATAAAATTCAATGCCAGTTTCCTTGGGAATTTTTAGAACAATATGGGAGAGTAAAATTACACCTCAAAAAGGTCCAAATTTAGAGAGATGAGTTATAAATCTTAAATTCTTTTCAGAAACTATTGGGAAATATAAATTGGCTACAGCCTTCTCTAGGCATTCCGACCTATGCCTTACAAAACTTGTTCCATACATTGAAAGGTGATTCTTCTCTTAAGAGCCCGAGGCAACTCAGCCCTGCAGCTGAATGTGAATTGGAATTAATTGAGGAAACTGTAAATAAGGCTCAACTGGATAGAATTGATTCCTTAGAAAATTTAAATCTGATAGTGTTTCAAATTTAAATCCGATAAGCATTGCGGACTTCACATTGTAGCACTGGGATTCTGGTACAAGGAACTATAATATTGTGGAATGGAGTCTTTTTTTTAACATAATAAGCCTACTAAAAAATTGGCCACTTATGTGTATAAAATATTTCATACAATTCTTGAAGAAAAAGAACTAGACAATAGGGAGTGATCTGCTGAAATTATGTCATCGACCAATGAACAAATTCAAGCACTATGGGAACTTGATCAGGATTAGCAAATTCCCTGCACTGATTATTTGAGCAAAATTCATAACAGCCTTTCCAAAGCAAAAGATGTTTCAATTTTTTAAATTTACTAATTGAATTTGGCCTAGCATTATAAAAGTTGAACCTATTGAATCAGTGGTTACATTCTTCACAGATGCTAGCGAAGAAGGAAAGGCTACTTATACTGATGCAAAATGATAAAGTTTTTTAAAAAAAACACTCCATGTAATTACAGGAATTCCTTGTAATAGTACAGGACAAGCTATTATTGAAAGAGCAAATCGCTCACTTAAAGAAATGTTGCTTAAATAAATAGGGGGAATATACGGATTCTCTCAGACAGCATACAGAGCACTGTTTACTTAAATTTTTGAAATGCTTTGATAAAATAATACCTGCAGAAAAACATTGGGAAAGTTCAAAATAGCTTGGAAGAAACAAGTTCTAATGCAAAGAGAAATAACTCAGAAAAAACTATTCAGAAATGTAAAGTTCTTTATAGGGACCCAATCTCTGGAAATTGGATATTAGGCCGGGCAGAAAGATGGGGTCGAGGTTTTTGCTCTTATTTCCACAGACAAAGAACGTTTCTGGTGTCCCATCAAAAGGCTTAAACTTATCCATGAGCCCGATCAAGAAGAAACATATGAAATGGCTAAGAAAAAAGATAAAAAAACCTCCGGATCAGTGATCTGAATCTGGATGAGAATGCGCTCCCTCAAGGTAGATGCCTTCCAACAACACAGCAAGAGGGGGTTCCAACATGGGAAGATATTAGGGCCCTGACTACGGTGTTGAAAAGGTATTGTACAACACTAATACAAAGAAAACTCC